>NC_056520.1:15537528-15538623 GCF_014905685.2 Nematolebias whitei
CCCCACAGGGCCCCACGTCGCCTGCTGCAGCCCCACAGGGCCCCACGCCGCCTGCTGCAGCTCTACAGGGCCCCACGTCTCCTGCTGCAGCTCTACAGGGTCCCACGCCGCCTGCTGCAGCTCTACAGGGCCCCACGCCGCCTCCTGCAGCTCTAAAGGGCCCCATGTTGCCGGCTGTCGCTCCACGAGCCTCCACTCCGACTGCGGCCCCCATGGATCCCAAGCCTCTTCTGGGTCCCAAGCCTCTTCTGGGTCCCAAGCCTTTTCCGGGTCCCAAGCCTCTTCCGGGTCCCAAGCCTCCTGCAGCTCCTGAGTGTCCCATGCCTCTCGAGGACCCCACGCCACATGAAGCTTCCAAGCTGTTTCCTACACCACATGCTGCTCCTGAGGTGGTCTCTACTCCTGCTTCAGGGTCTCTGGGCCCCTCATCTGCTGCAGGGTCACCGGTTTCATCACCTCTCTCCGGTCTGACTCAAGGAGGATCCAGGCGCACACCACCCATAAGAGGCAATGAACGAACATCTGACTGGCTACCTGGACACCTGCCTCACCCTGGATGGTCCCCTGGCCATCCACCTGGACTCTTGGGCATGGGTGCTCTTCCCCTTTTTCAGTTTTCCCAGGTCCCTTCCTGTCGGCTTTTCTTTTTCTCTCATCCTTGGGGGGTTTTCTTCTTGTGCCCTCCATCCTGTCTCCTCCCCCCTACCTCCCTAGTTATGTGGGGGGCCCGTTTTGGGGTTGTCAGGTGCCACCCTTGGGGGGGGGGGGGGTTATGACATGGTTCATTTTCTGTTTTCCTGCACCTCTGTTCCCCATGTCATCATCCACAACTGATCCTTATTCTAAATCACCCCAGGTGCTCCTCATTGTCTCATCAGTGTCAGTATTTAGACTGTGTGTTTTCACTCCTTTGGTATCCGGGCTTTATCCTTCCACGGTGTTATGATCTGTGTCTGCTCCACCTATTGTATTATATTCGAAGTAAGTTTTGCTGCCCCGTCAGCATTTTGTTTTGTTCAATAAATTATTAGTTATTGTTCACTTTCGAGTCCTCCTGTTTTTCCTGCACATGGGTTCAAACCATTAAACTGCAGA
>NC_056520.1:15538723-15541437 GCF_014905685.2 Nematolebias whitei
ATATATATATATATATATACACACACACACACACATACACACACACGCACGCACGAAAGCACGCACGCACGCACACACACACACACATATATATATATGAATGGTGTTAGCTCCAGAGCTAATCAAACATCACAAATTAATCGTTTGATCATTTGGATCTGACAGATTATATCTCTATTCTATTCTATGTCTATTCTGCAGAAAGAAAAGCTTTGCAGAGAGTGGTGAAGGCTGCACAGAAGTCTGTTGGAGTCAGCCTCCCCACCATCACAGACATCTACACCTCCAGATGCAGGAGGGCCACCTGCATCATGAAGGACACCACTCACCCAGCGCGCACACTTTTTTCCCCACTCCCCTCAGGAAGGAGGTTGAGGAGCATTAAGTGTAGAACCACTAGACGGAGGAACAGCTTCTACCCTGAGGCTGTTAAACTCATGAATATCTTACCAGAATAATCAGCGAAAAATCACACCATGCTGCTGCTGATCTGTTTCATGTTGCTGAATGTTTCATGTTTTTCCTCCACTACAACCGATGTACGTCATTGCCCCTGAATGCCTTGCGCCGGTAAAACAGTGACTTCACTTTTAGGTGAAAAATGAAATAAACATATATCATTTTTAAAATAAATAAGGAGTTTTCATGTCACAGACAACAACTTTTAGTTGAAAAGAAATAACAACATAATGTGCATCTAGCCTGAGATCTCTTTAACTTCAGTAAACTGCATTTACATGAATAAAGTGGGACTGATTTGATGGTAAACGCAGTAGCGTATGTATAATTTTCACATTCTCTGGCATTAAGTAGGTGCAGTCACACTCCGAGCGTACACCTAGGCTGCACTGCATCAAGTGTGATCAATCTGCATGATGTCAAACTGCCAATAAAGCTTTCCCCTGTTTCTATTCAAACATCTACACTGAATGATTAGAGAAGACATCACATTATGGGAAACAAACGACTTAATTGTTCAATTTTATTACATTAAACGTTGAAGATTAGTCTTTGACAGTTTAAAATATCTAGGTTGAGTTCATGTGTCTGTAGATTTTTTTTCTTCTTCTAAGGCCCGAGGTTAAGTAACTCTAACCTTCTGTGTCTTCTTCGACTAAATTGAAGGCAGAGCTCAGAGGAGTGAGGATTAATTGCAAATAAAGAGGTTATTCTCCAAAGAAATAGGGCACAATTCCCTCTTCGTGTGCTCAAAGAGGAATCGGAAAAATAAAAGCTGTCTGCAAAGGACGACACACGCTGTAATTTGTTTCTTAAAGTTTTATTCAGACATTAAAAATATCTGCTTATGTTAGGACAATCTTAAAGTGAATGGCTGAAGCTGGAGAGAGACAGAAAGTGATGTTAAAATCCCAAACGTGTCCCGTTCTGTCCATCAGGGAAGCTAAATTTGACGTTTTCCAAAAGAGGCATTAAAGAGACGTGGCTCTGATGCGAGTCGAACACAAGTGTCTTGTTTATTCAAGGTGAAACGGCAAACAAATCCGACATAATTGGGCAGTTGGAGGCTTTCAAAGCCACGCAGCGTACATTGCATTGTCCGGTGGACTGTTGATACGGCTCAAACTGTCTGCGCCGTGACACGTCTCACTGTTGTGGCAACGCTCACAAAGAAGCTGTTAAGAGGAAATGGGTCAAGATCAAAGTTGCGCTTCTCCTAAGTTGTGAAAGGGGATCAAAGAGACGTTACGTCCTGTGCATTTAGCTGACACTTTGCGTCTAAATGCGTAAAAAAAAAGTCTCTAAATCAGGTTTTACACAAGAATATTCCTTTAAATGAAAGTGGAAGTGACAGGAGAACAAAAACAAAAGCAAACAAAATAGTTAGGAACTAAAAGAGATAAAGATGAAGCCGAGAGGCATCAAAGTGTTAAATAAATTAAAGACCTATTTTTCTTTAAAGTGATACACTTTTACAGGACTGTGTGTGAGTGTGTGTGTGTGTTATATATATGTATATATTAGTGTGGGGGGACACAATGGTGAGGGGAGGGGGTGCAACAAGAAGTAGCCTGACCAACAGCTCTCCTTGTGTGGATAGAGTACGTTCTACTTCTCTCACACATACTAATCCCCCCACCCTCGTCAACAACTGCCGGCAATAACATGGCGCTAAGCTTGTGCACAACACAGAAGTGTCTCCCCCTCCTCCCCACTCCCCGACAAGTGGCCTCGGAGGAACATTGTATGAGGTGTGGTGAGTTGTTGTAGGTAACCAGTTAAACCCTGAGTAGACTTTTAGTGGTTTGAGTATTATTCTACTAATCAAGTGGAAAGGATGTGTTCGTGAAGAAATGGAAACAACACTGGGTGAAATAACATTTCATGATAAACGTGTGTGTGTGTATACTTTATATATATAAAGTAGATGCCATTTTCTGCATTTTGGTGTTTTTTAACGAGTTGTTGAACATCTACAATTACCAACACAAGTGAACACTTGATTCAGTAACTATTTCAGAGAGCATGGCGCAAGAAATAGCCTGACCGACAGCTCTCCTTGTGTGGATACAGTATTTTCTGCTTCTTTCACTCATCCTAATCCTCCCCACCCCGTTGAACAACTGCCGACACTAACTAATGCGCAACATAGAAGTGTCTCCCCCTCCTCCCCCCACCCTGTCAATATGTGTGTTTATACATATATGGATAAATATATATATTTAGATATATATATATATTTATATATATATATA
>NC_056520.1:15541537-15548798 GCF_014905685.2 Nematolebias whitei
ATATATATATATATGTATAAACACACATATTTTTTTCCTTTTAGGATATATATCCTAAAAAAGTCATGCAATATTGCAAAACAGCATGCTTAGAGCATGTGTTGTGAACGACTCTCAGCTACTACCACATCATATTTTACATCAAAATCAGTGAAATTGACTTAGGTCTTTTGGCCTTTTCTGTGCATTTTACGGTCAGATGACTGTGGGGGCCATCTTGAATGAACTGGCTCCAAAAGTACAATGACTGTAGCTGTACGGTCAATTATTATTTTCTGTAATTTTTATTGAAATTTATTTTATTTATTAACCTTTATTTAACCAAGCAAATCCCACTGAGATCACAGATTTGTTTTTCAACGGAGGCCTGGGCCTAAAGACATGAAATTCATCAGGTGGTTAATGAGATATTTTGTTAATGGACAGAAAAGCATACACACAGAGACAAAGACAAAAACATTGTCTTCCTCCTTTAGGCATTGGTAATAAAAAAGGAAAACTTTTCATTCAAAGGAGGAAATCATAAGTGGATGGGGAAGGAATTGTGTGTGATGTTAATCAGGCAGCATGTCCATCCAACAAGTTTTTTCTTTGTTGTTTTTTTTTTGCAGCCCATACGGCCGTCAGCCAGTCTGGGTTTAAGTTTACGATTTTCTTTCTTCATGCAATTGCAGAGAAAAAGTGAGTTAACGACAAAATGTGCAGAATAAAGCAGCAATCTGTCATCCTAGCTAGCCTATCAGCAAGGCTTTCTGTCTGTCCGACGTCAACGCTGCAACCGAAGCCACAGAGAAATTGTCTTAATGACACAATTTTTGTCTCAAATAGGAAACAAATAACAGAAACAAAAAAGTTCTGCAAGCCCAAAAGTCTTTCTGAGCCTCACAAAAGAAGTGGGAGTGAGCCGTGACACTTTTATCTGAGCTTTTGATGATCTTTGGCGCCGCACTTTTCTTTCCCCTTTTCTTCTCCTCCCTTTCAATTTGCTTTCTTTTGCGTTGTTTTTTTTTTTTTTTTTTTTTTACCGAGCGGTTCCTGCAGACGTGTGCGCCAGTTAAGGCAAACTTTGCCCCAGCTGTAAATTATTCATTTCATCCGTGGCGGGGCTCCATCCTTGCAACTCAGAAGTGCATACGTCATTTGATCGCTGGTGTGGGCCCTTGTTCGGTTCGGCTATGCCAGAGCGGAGATCCACCCTCCCCTAATTACCGGCGTAATTGTTCAGGCATCTCCTCGCTGCTGGAAAGGCAGGAGGCTTCTCACGCTGGAACTCAGCAGCCAGAAATGAGTGCCATGTGGGGAGAGACTGTACCCGACCACAGCAGAGAATTTGAGGTGGCGCCTTGACGCCTGGAGCCCGCCGCCATGCCCCCAGGCTGCCAGAACAACCACAATTCAAGTGTTAGATTTGTGTTAGATTTAAGACGTCTCTCCTCCTCCTCTCCTCTTCTGTGATCCTGGCACTGATTTATATCAGGGAAATGTTGATGACAACTTTCTGATGTATAACAGGAGGAATAAATGCTGTGGGAACTAAATATTGTTTTGGTCGTCTTCTGAGGAGGTGCGTATGGGAAGATTGTTTGCATCCCAGCAGGAACATCACTCTGTTTTCCTCTGTTTTTGCGCAGCCAATGCTGGTTTCTTAATCAAAATCAAATAGTTGCCGGCAAGTGATGTTCACCACTCGCACGATGGGGGCGATTAAACGATGCTCCTCGACTTGCGTCATCTGTGTCAGCCTATAAAACCTGCGGTGGAACCTGCCAAACCCTGATTTAGAGAGCTACTCATCATAAAAAGAAGTTAATTAGCTTCATAGAGGATTAAATGGAAAGACATAAAGCGTTGCTACACTGTCCACGACTGTAAAACCACACACCTCTTTGGGTTCAACAACCAGCGAGACTGGTTTTAATTTACTCTACAGCTTTTGTTTTTATTTCACGTTTCAGCTTGTCCATTTGCTGGACGCACTTTCATCCTCCCCCATCAGTGTCAACTACTTTCGTCAAGACCAAACGCAACAGTTAGTGCGCATCTACAGAACGTTCCATCCAAAAACTATTAAAAACACATCAGCTCTGCAGCTCTGAGTGACATGTTCCCTCATCAACAGGAACACGCTGCAGTTTATTTAGACTCAATCACACGTTTATGTCTGTGGTGCCATGAAAAGGGTCCTGACCCCCTCAGACTTAAACAACTGCGGGCCCATTTCCAAATTGTCAGCTCCTATTATGGTTTCGAATCACTCCTGAGTCGACAGTTTCTACGAGCAAAACATGTTTCACCTAAGTCTGATTTCAGGACATTGTACTCTTACAGCTATATAATATTAAAACAAACAAAACAAAGTGAATAAAAATATACATTTGTAATCAGCTTAATAGGTTGGACATTTGCAATGCTGTAGTCAGATTACCACAAAGGCAGGAATCCAACCGACTAATCAGACTTGTTTAGCTGTTCAAAAACGTTAGTGTTGAAAAGTAACCCGCCACTAATGTTTTACATGAACAGATGCTAACGTGAATAGTTTTGGTGAAAGAAATAGAATTTTATGAATGCTGGTTTTATATCTTTACTGAAATAAACTAAAATGGAATTAAATAAATTTACTACTTTGAATTGTGAATGTTTTTTAGTTTTCCAGGTATTTATTTATTTTTTTCTAGACTGGGATTGAAGAGGGAATGAGAGTGAGCCTTAATGTTTTAATGCAAGATAATCAAGTGGGTAGGAGTTACACTGTGTAGAAGGAGAGGTAGAGGAGGGAGTCAGTTTGTCCACCACCAGATGCACTGGCGGAGCCACGGGGTGGCTAAAGGTGGCCTTGGCCACCATAGATTAATCTTTGGCCTCCCCAGTCATTTAAAAATACACCAAAATGCAGGAAAAACTTGAAATAAAAACAAAAATACTACAGTATACTTTTAAGCGGTGCTTAATTTGAGCCAGATCCTGCCAGAACAAGATCCGTGAACTTTCTCAGTTTGACAGGGTGTGTTCCGGTAACTGTTTGCTTGGATCCGGCAACTCTCAGGCTTACTAATAATAAAGTTACGAACAAATATGATTGCGATGAACAAATAAAAAAATATTGAACATTTAATCTGAAAAGAATTACATAAACAATCATTTTGAACACAACAGCCACTTTAAGTAGCATTTCTGCATCTACCCTTAAAAAAATCTCCGCCCCTAAAAGTGTGATGGGGGTGAGTGTCGAGCTAAGCAGGCGGTCATACGTGGGCAGGAGCCCACAGGCAGTGGTCATGAACAGACAGAGGAGGCGCCTTTCCCTGGGGGTTTCACGTGTGAAGTCAGACAACAGCGAGCAGGGACAGTGACGAGCTCGGAACCGTCAAGTAAGAGGTGCGGTGGGGGTAGGATGCTTGACAGAAGAGCAGTGTTTACAAATGTAGGTAAATGTAGATGATTAACAACCTGTTAAAATACACCAAAATGCAAGAAATCTCATCTACTTTATTCAAACTTTTCTGGGGGAGGACCCCATGACCACCCCCTACGCTCCCAAACCTCCCTTCCACCCCCTGCCGGCTTGCCTGCAATGCGCATTCCAGCATCGATCGGTTTACAAATTAAGCCCTGCTTTTAAGCAATATAAAAATCAGAAATCATAGTTTCCTCAAATGATAGGAGTGGCTAGTTTACATATACATATATATATATATATATATATATATATATATATATATATATATATTTGGCGGTGGCCATCTTGGATTTTGATGTGGCAATCTAATTGTTGACAGTGACCTTTATTGAGCCTAGATATAGCCACACACCAAAATCAAACATTGTACCTCACTTATTTTTCTAATTATCCAGCTCACAGAACAGATAGATTGATGGAGCGTTTTTTTTTTTTTTCCAATTCCCGTTCTCCTCTTAGCTTTGCAGTGGGTGACAATAAAAAGTGATGCATGCACTGTGACTGTTACCATCTTTATTGAAAGAAAGGTAAAAGGTCAAATTGAATCAAGTGATGAAACTTTTCTTGAAACATATGTCATTGGGATTATCGTTCCGACTTATCAAACAGATACATATGCAGGCAAATAATATTACTGCAGTCTTTCACACTCAGACTGAGCACTTTTAGTAAAGGATAGTGCATGTACTGTAGTATTATGTTCTCCATTTTAATGTTTTAGATGGAGGTGATAAAACAAGCACAACTGCTACAAAGTGACTTGATAAAAAACTGAAGGATAATGTTTGTATGTTTGTATTGTGTATGTATGTTATTTTATTTACATATAATTTCTTTAAAAAAAATCTTACCAAGTAATCAACCTTATCATAATGTAATCTATCAAATCATCATTTCAAATTATACTGTACAATATTATATTTTATCAAGTCACAATTTATTGTATTGTTTCATTTTATATTATCATATTGTATGCTATTTGCAGGGGTTCCCAACCCTGGTCCTTGAGGAACACCGTCCTGCATGTTTTAGTTGTTTCTCTGCTCCAACACACCTGATTCAGTGATTTAATTACTTCCTCAAGTTCTGCAGAAGCCTGTTAATCCCCCATTCATTCAAATCAGGTGTGTCAAAGCAGGGAAAAAACTAAAACATGCAGGATGGTGTTCCTCAAGAACCAGAGTTGGGAACCCCTGTATTGTATTCTAGTATATGATTATGCATAATGTATGTTTTGTAACTAATTGAACTATAGAATACATATGTACAATTTGGCCAATGTAAAAGGGGTGAACGACACTTAAAAAATAGGTCAAATGTAATATTACTTTAATAGCACCTCAGTAAGAACCATCAGGAATACAAAGACATGAGTACTTAAGCACAATGTAACATAGCTGGTTTTGTTGTGTGCTGTTACATTATTTTACTTTTCATTCCTATAGCCTTTCGGAAAAATACAAGGTTTTTTGTTTCTAACATTCAGACATATAACTTGTGGATCCCTAACCGATAATCAATATACGATTTTGGAGAAAGAGACAGTGGGCCAGTCATCTGAATGTATGAGTACATTTTGAGGCTGAAGCCCATCTTGATATGATGGCAAGTTTACAAACAGTTCTGGATTCAGGTCGTAGTAACCTTCCATGGAGGAGGATGTAGATGTCACTGGTTTCCTGAGAAGATGTGGGGAGGCTGAGGGATTTCAGACGGGTCTGGATGTTCCACAAACTCCGATAAGTAAACATGGCCAAAGGAAAGTTTCAGCTGAAACGCTAAGACTTTGTCATTAAAAATGCCTTTACTGTTTTTTGTATTCTCCATTTCCCTCAAGGATCATCCATTTCTTTTCCTTCAGTTTCTAATTATGGGGTTTTACTTTACAGTTTAACCATGTCTCCTTGCAAGTCAGACCTTATTTTTGAATACTGGCCATAGTTAATTGCAGCTGTCATTCTTTAAACGTCTTCACAAATGTGCCGTCTAAAACACTGTGACATAAAGTTAGAGTTTTCACCTAAGCTATTACAAAGCTAACAACCCATGCTGTCTGATGCCATGATTTGGAAAGGATGGCTTCTTTTTATTTTTAACTTCAAGTAAGTGTGGTTTGATGCCAAAAGGGTGGAATCGTGAGCTGGGAGGTGCATATCTCCGAGCCGAGGTTAGGAGCGCACTAAATATAGGCCACATCCAGTAAAATTTATTGCGATATAATGAGAAAAGGATGTTCCCCCAAAGTGGATGTGAGGGATCCATTCATTATGAGGAAGTTTAGCATCCTCTCACTTTTCTCATGTGAAAGTTGAGAAACTTCCCCTGCAGGGAGTTGAAATTGCCTTTTTATTTTTTTTAAGGACGTTTGAAAAATCAAAGAAGAAACAAGGTGCTCGTCCCAAAGGACTTCTCCTAATTCAATCCAGATTCAGTCTTGGTTATTATTCTCATAAGATACAAACAGTGACATGTTTGTGAGGGTTAAAGGAAAACTAAAAAACAGCTACATCCAATGGGATCTACCCACTGCTGCAGCCACTGCCGTCTCCTCTGCAGCTGGTGTCATTAGGTGTCAAAATTTCAGAAACGTCTGAAATTATTTCACACTAAATCTTCCTCCATCCTCTTGGTGCTACCCCCCTTCTTCTTCACGGTGAGGCGTGCAACATTAACATGTCACTTTGTGGACGGGGCTCCATCTCCGAGAAGTTGGAGCGGATAACCTTTAAGGACCAGGCGATGACTTCCATAATGAACTCTGCTTTCTTAGCAAGTCTGTCAAGGCTGTCAACAGATTTCACAATCTGCTGCTCGCAGGAGGAGGAAGGTGAAAAAGGTGGTAGAAGAAGTGTCCTTGGAAAGTGAGAGGTGGATACTGCACCTCCATGCTAGATTAATTTAATTTGGACATATTCAAGAAGAAAATGATTAGCAGATTGGTGCGCTGATGGAGAAGGCGGTGTTGCAGTGTCTTATCGCAAATTGGGAACATAAAGTGTCACAACAGACTCAGCTGATGGAAGTGATATGACACTTGAGGAAGTATTCTCAAGAAAAGAATGCTATTTGAAGAATTACACAGACATATCCTGTATTCATTATCCTATCTTTGTAAAAGTACAAACTTTATTATTTATACTGCCTGGCAGTTGTAAATTGTATTCCCTCGGATGGCAGGGTTATTAGAATGGAATATAATAAAAAATCTTACTTCTAACCTACAAAGCTCTCAACAACCTAGCTCCATCTTATATTACAGATCTTATTGTTCCATGTTTTCCTAACAGAGCACTTTGTTCTCAGACTGCAGGCTTACTTGTGGTTCCTAGAGTTTCCAAAAGCAGAATGGGAGGAAGATCTTTCAGTTATCAGGCTCCTCTCTTGTGGAACCAACTTCCAGTTTCTGTCCATGAGGCTGACACATTGTCCAGTTTAAAGACTTTCCTTTTTGATAAATCCTATAGTTAGGGTTGGCTTGTTATGATGTTATAAGCTTAGATTACTAGAGAACAAACACAAAATTTCTTAAAACGAATTGTTAGAATTTAATAGTTTTCATTTGATGTTATTTCTATCATAACGTGATTCTTGACCTGCCATTGTGTATCTGTTCCTCCTTCCTGCTCCTCTCAAACCCAGCTGGTCGAAGCAGATGACCGCTTGTCCTGACCCTGGTTCTGCTAAAGGTGTCTTCCTAACGAGAGAGTTTTTCCCTTCCACTGCCGCATTCATGCTTGCTCAAGATGAGAGTACTGCGATGAAATTAAACTCAAAGTTCCACACATACATAATTAAAATTAT
>NC_056520.1:15548898-15549943 GCF_014905685.2 Nematolebias whitei
GCACAGAAGAGCAACATCATCAGGCCAGGACTCTGCGGTCTACACTCATCTCCAGGCCAGCGGCCACTCTTTCAGGGATGAAGATGTTCACATCCTGGATAGAGAGGAACTATAGTTTGAGAGAGGAGTAAAGGAGGCCATCTTTGTGAAAAGTAATCGTCCATAATTAAACAGGGGTGAAGGCCTCCGTGCTCAACTGTCCCCCTCTTTCAATGCTGTGATTGCTAGTATCACTCAGCCCTCTGTGAATAGTAAACAGCAATCAGTGTGCTAATGATCCATCATTAGGCTGATAGTCCTTCTTGATCATGTGAGCAGCTGGTTTTGGTTGTCAGCAGCAAAACTGGGTGATCCACTCTGAGAAGGTACTATTTAAGAGACTGAGCTGAATACAGCACCTCAGACTGTGGAAGTCTTTCGGATGAAAGACGAAATGTTTCTACTTTTTTTTTTTGTTTGTTTTGCTTTGTTTTGTTTTTTTGCATGTCCAGAGGACCAGATTTAACTTTTTTAGATTACCTGGAAGAGGTGCATCCATCGCATCTAGACTTTGCTGTGGAATTTCGTCTCTCATCTCATTCGACAAAACTGTTTTAGTTTGAACAAAAAAGGTTGAATCATGTCATCTGGACTTTGTTTTTTTTGTTAAAAAGAAACGTTTCGCCCCTCATCCAAGAGGCTTCGTCAGTCTGAGGCCTAGCCATCTGGTATTACCCAGAAGCCACCCTGACTCTTGTGTTTCAAGCCTGCCTCAGATACCCCTGAAGTCTGGCCTTTTCACTAATGGTTTCAAAAACACAAAGTTTGTTTTCTCAGTCATCCAGGTATATAACAACAAAAAAGGTTGAATCATTTCATCTGGACTTCGTTTTTTTTGTTAAAAAGAAACGTTTCGCCCCTCATCCAAGAGGCTTCGTCAGTCTGAGGCCTAGCCATCTGGTATTACCCAGAAGCCACCCTGACTCTTGTGTTTCAAGCCTGCCTCAGATACCCCTGAAGTCTGGCCTTTTCACTAATGGTTTCAAAAACACAAAGTTTGTTTTCT
>NC_056520.1:15550043-15555557 GCF_014905685.2 Nematolebias whitei
ATGTGTATGGTTGTGTAAGGAGTGTTGGAGCTGCAGCAATAAAGGTTCTACAACTTTGGGCTCAATTTGTTATTTGTATCAAGACTGTAACACAGTTCCAACTGTATTTTATACACTTCTCTCAAGATGTTTTTTTTAATGTAAACAAAACTATTTCCATATATTCTTTCTGAATGAAAAATAAATTAAAAATGAATACACATGTTTATTTTATAGGGTGATTTACTTTCTTTACAGATTATTTTGTCTTGCCTGTTTCCCCCAAAAAATCTTCATTAGGCCAAAACGATTCACATGTACCACTAATAACACCAGCTACACACTGATCTGTCCTCTGCTGGTTACGTGTCACCGCGCCCTTGTTGGATAATATCACATAGGTGAATGTGGCAGATTGTGCTTACCTACTAAATCCGGTATTAGAAACATTTCTAAAAAAGCCTCTTACACGTCAAACATCAAATCTGTCCTGTCTGAGTGCTCGGGCGCTCTGCCAGATCTACTCAGGTAATGCAGGCCGGGAGCTGACTGCACAAATCTACCGCCGGCTGTGCCTGGGATACTGCGGCTATAATTTTCCATCATTTATCATTTTCGAAACATACTGTGGCATGTGAAGTAATTAATTAGGAAGACAAATACAGGCAGAGAGGGAGGTTTTATGTCGATGGGAGTCATATTTTGATGGATTGGACGGCAGGTTTCTGGGCTTGAAATAAGGCGATGGGCTTATACATGTTGATACTGACGTGGGGATAAGCTCTTTCTCTAATTCTCCTGGTCATTCTAACTCCCTGGATCTCTTTTTTTCCTCAGTCCCACCCATCTTTCCCTGATCCAGCAAACACAGCTAGCATGTTTTACAGAATTTGTAAGCAACTGTTTAAATTGTTTTTTAAATCTGGTCCAATTCACCATATGTAGCTATTATAACCGCAACAGACTAAAATTAGAACTAGAGAAATTGTATTTCCTGCGAAAATGCCGTGTGAATGCTCATTGCAGAAGAACTTGCTGAAAACAGCTGAAATTAGCTAAATAAAATATGCTGGAACATAGTTCAACATGTAGAACAAATGTAAATCAGACACAATGGACAGAATAAAAAAGTTGAAATGAGAATGAAAATAAGAAATTATCTGAAAATGTTAATATTAGCATAAAACAGCTAAATGGTAGCTGAAATAACTTAAGCTAGCAGAAAAAAAGCTGAAAGGAGCATAAATTGAAATTAGAAAAAATAATTTAATTAGGCTGAAAGTAGCAGAAATTCGCCCGAAAAACTCATTTATCTGAAAACAGCTGAAATTAACTACAATATACCAAAAAGCTAGCCGAAAGGGTAGAACAAGCTTAAATTATCAAAAGAAAGCAGAAAGAACCTGTTTGCTGAAAGAAGTGCAGGAATGAGCACTATAAAGTGAAAATTACCTGAAAAAAGCTTAAATTTGAATAAAACCAGCTGAAAAGTAGCTAAAAAACCAGAAAGATGCTTCAGTTACTAGAAGGAAGTGGAGAGAGCATATTTGTTGAATTTGACTGAAAAACTTTGAAATGAGTGCAACAAAAGTGGAATAAGCTGAACAATCTAAAAGTATCATTAAAACAGCTAAACAGTAGTTGAAATAGCAGAGTAAGCTGAAATTTGAAGAAATAAGCTGAAAGTGGCTAAAAAAAAAACATGATGAAATGTAGCCGAACATGTAGATCAAGTGTAAATCAGCAGGAGAAAGCAGACAGAACATAAAAATTGTAATGAGTGCAAACAACTTGTAATTACCTGAAAACGCTAATATTAGCATAAAACAGCTAAATGGTAGCTGAATTAACTTAAGCTAGCAGAAATAAGCTGAAAGGAGCAGAACAAGTTGAACTTAGCAGACATGATTTAATTAGGCTGAAAGTAGCAGAAATTACCACTAAAAACTCAAATTTATCTGAAAGAAGCTGAAATTAACTAAAATATGCCAAAAAGCAAGCTGAAAGGGTATAACAAGCTTAAATTATCAGAAGAAAGCAGAAAGAGCACATTTATTGAAAAAAGCAAAAATGAGCACAAAAAAAGTAAATTACTAGAAAAAAGCTTAAATTAGCATAAAACCAGCTGAAAAGTAGCCAAAAAGTCAGAAAGAAGCTTCAGTTACCAGAAGGAAGTGGAGAGAGCACATTTTTGCTGGATTTGGCTGAAAAATGTTTAAATGAGTGCAACCAAAGTGGAATTATCTGAAAAAGCTAAAATTGTCATAAAAACAGGTAAATAGTAGCTGAAATAGTTAAAAAAAAATGCTGAAACTTACAGAAATAAGCTGAAATCAATCAATCAGTCAATCAATTTTATTTATAAATCACCCTTCATAGTAAAAGCACCTCAAAGTGCCGTATAGAATTATAAACGATAAACCAACAAGAAAAAAAGCAAACAATACACCATTAAAACACACACACAATGTTATGGAAAATGTATAGACTGAGTAGAGATGATCCAGTTCAGGAAATGCAGTTAAAAAGATGGATCTTGAGCCTGCTCTTAAAAACAACAAGTCTCTGCAGCCCTCAGGATCTACAGCAGACTATTCCTCAGATGGGGGCCATAGTAGTGGAAAGAAGCTTCACCATAAGTGTGAGTTCTTACTATTGGAACTGTTAGTAGTCCAGTGCCAGAGGACCTTAGGGTCCGCGGGGGTTCATAAGGTAATAGCAGCTCTGCAAGATAAGATGGTGCGAGACCATTGAGACATTTAAAAACCACTAAAAGAATCTTAAAATCAATCCTGAGGCGCACAGGGAGCCAATGTAATGATTTTCAAACAGGTGTAATATGAGCCTGCCTTCTGGTCTTGGTTAAGCACACGAGCAGCAGAGTTTCACAACAGCTGAAGGCTGGACAGAAAAGAAAGGAGCATAGCAAGCTGAAATTAGCTGAAGCAAGTTAGAAGAAGCACAAAACTGTTGCACTTAGCAGAAAGAATCAGGAAGGAGCACAAAACAGCTAACATTAGCTGAAGGTAGCCGAAAAAAAAAGTTTAAATTTGCACAAGGAAGCAAAAAGAAGCTGAAGCAGATCAAAATGTGAAAGGAGCAGTAAAAGGTTGTAAACAGATCTAAAGATTTGAAGGATGTAAAATGAGCTCAGTTCATTTTCTATGAGGGAAAAAAAAAGTGGCAGAAAAGGCTAAATATTTCAAAAAGCTAAAGTTGCACCAGTACCAAAGTCACAGCATCCTTGTTCCGAATGAGCTGAACGTTTTGATCTATGACTTGTTGACATAGTTTGAAAACTGTGGGACGAGAATTGTGCAAAAAAAAAAAAAATGTGAAAAAAAATGGATGACAACAGTGTGAATTCTTCATAAACATTCACACTATTAAAGTATTGATTACTGTCATGGAGACAGGAAACAAACAACCGATAGTGTATATATGGATTTGCAAATGGCACCTCGTAATCACAGTTTAGTGAGTTTATGAGCACATGCAAAAAAAAAAAACAACAACAAAAAAAAAACAAGCAATGCTTTTCATCTAACTAAGTCCTTGAATAAAATTTAATTGTGCAGCAACAAAATTCAATTATCTTTGGCGCTGGAAAGGAAGACTGTAGTTTTTTTTCAGTGCACTGCACCTTGCAGAGTCCCAACAGGTGCCTGCTGGACTTTGCGGGTGTTGATCCAACGCCAGCTGGTTGTGTTGATGGATGACCAACCGCTGAGCTCTTTCCTTCCTTTCTCTCCTTTTTTATTTTTCCACCCAGCCTGAAACACAAGCGGCACATCTAGGAGGAAAGAGGCGAGGAAAGACCAAGAAGCGGATAGTGATCTGAGAACCAGAAACTGATTGGTTTTCAAAGAGCTTGGCACCGGCCTGCTGCCGGAGGCAACCTGCCAAGTGAAGGTTCCTGTGTACTTTCACAACGGTAAATGGGACGTCTAATCAGAGCTATATTGAAATGGTGATTTCCTCCGCGGACATGTACAAACCACACCGATCCACACAAGAGCACAGATTCCAGCGAGCACATATTATATAACCCTGCACGCATGCTTTATTCATGTAGATGCACCGTGTCAGCAAGGTGCTGTTTCACAGCCAGAAATTTATGCACACACACACACGCACACATACACACAAGCAGATAGTCCTGTTTACACGTGTCCACACATGCAGGCACTATAACTACAACTTTAAACAACGTAAACAGGAAAAAAAATGATTTATTGCTCGAAGCATTTTGGTTGGGCAGCAATTTTTAAACGTTCACATTTTAATTAAAATGGAGACGTTTAAAGAAAAAAATGTTTTTTTTTTTTTTTTCCCCCCCCCCCCCCCCCCACTGGTACCTGGTAGTGACACGACAAGATATTACAATGCTTTCTAAATCAGTATTACAATAGTCCCCCACTACTTCGCGGTTCGACTTCCGCGGACTCGCTCTATCGCGGCTTTTCAAAGTAAGAGTGGACGTGACACATAGTGACTGATTGATGGATGAGCCGCACGACTGGCATGGATTTTTTTATTTATTTAAAATAAATTACTTTAAATTATGTTGCACCTGTGTGCTGCCCACAGCTGCAGTGAGAAGCACCCTCCTGCAGCGCGTCTTGATCTCTGCTCTGCAGCAAAGAAGTGGGCGTGGCCAAGTGCGCTGACATGTGGCAGAGAGCACAGATCATGACAGGCTGTGCCCTTTTAGAGTGTTTAGAAAATTGTTAGCGAGATTGCAAGAGTGTGAGAAGGGTTTAACACACTTTAATATATATATGTATTTAAATACTAAAATAAACCACTACTTACTACTATGGTAAATACTAAAATAAACTACTACTTACTACTACTACTTGTGTACATAATTTTGTTCCAACATGAGATGGTAATGACAATTACGTTTACTTGAACTTGGACTACTGTAGGCCTACTTCTCAGTTTTTCCACTTATTGCAATGGGGCGCAGTCACAAACTCCCGCAATAAATGAGGAGCTAATGTATATATTTTATACTACTCATACTGCCCGCATCCCTCATAAATAAATAAATAAATAAAATTAATTAATTAAGCATCCAAGCTGTTTTTTTTTTCCCCATCATATTTTATTTTAGAAGGATTATAAAGTGTGGACATGATAATTTTTTAGACAGCATAAATCATCTTTGGGGGGAGTGGTGGCTCAGAGGTTAAAGAAGGTGGTCCTGTGATCGGAACTTCGCCAGTTCATCTCCCTGTACCAACATCATCAAAATGTGGGTTGGTAAATTGAAGCACCCACACCTGCCTCCACACTCATTTCCCCACTCTGTGCCCTGTAACAAGGCCCTTAACCCCCACCATCTGCTCCTCTGGGCACCCTGGATGGCGGCTCTCTGCTCCACACAGAGGGCTGTGGAAGCTCGGTGGTCTGTGGTTGCGTCAGGAAGGACGTCCAGTGTAAAAACAATTTGTCAAATCTTCGTGCCACTTAGTTCACTGTGGCGACCCCTGAAGAACAGAGTGCCAAAAGACGAAGAAAAAAATCATA
>NC_056520.1:15555657-15565278 GCF_014905685.2 Nematolebias whitei
AAAAAAACGAAGTCCAGATGACATGATTCAACCTTTTTTGTTGTTATATACCTGGATGACTGAGAAAACAAACTTAGCGTGAACTATAGTTTATAGTACTGGGTATGTAGTACTTATAGGCTATAGTACTTAGAGGGTACATACCTGATAATTATAAAGTACCTACAGGATCTTGGTTGTATTACAAAGAGACTTGCTATCTTTTGCGTACAAGGTACAAAGCAGGTATGTACCCAGTGACTTCAAAATGTGTACTCTTATAAGTGGCCCTATACAGATCAGGGGCCTCATGCATGAAAGAGTAGCTAGTTTTCATACCACAGTTGGCATAGTGACAAAATATTATAAGTGACAAAGCACAAAAATATTTACATCCCAACCAACATGGAACTGAGCGTGCATGAGACACCTCCTCTGACATGCGTCTACTTGAATATACAAATAGATGCAAATACGGCCACTAGGTGTGACCGTTCTCTCTGCACGATCGAAAACGATGTCTAGATGCAGGAAGAAAGGTAATTTCATGAAATACGAGTCAGATTTTCCTAAATAAGTAGTCGGACGTGCAAAGACAAGTGACAGTAAAGCTGTCAAGTAAAGCTGTAAAGTGAAGCTGCGGTTGTCAGAGCAGCACAATTATTTTTAAAGTTAGAGTCAGGTACATAGGTATCATGGAAGTTCAAGGTACGACCCAACTAGGGCTGGACGATATGGCCAAAACTTTTATCACAAAATATTTCTTAATTTCAATCTAACGATATAATTGCGATATCGATACAAACAATATAAAAGCCTCGGAAAATCTGTACAAACTACAAATAAATTAATGTTCACCTTTAATTTGTATTTATTTGTCAAAAAAAATTGAAATCACTGTCAAATAAACATTAAACTCTCAACTATGTCAATATTAATAGTTTTAACTTCAAACAACAACATACCCTAACCCATGCAACAAACGTGGGTTAGTCTTTTGATACAGCTGGGGGCGTTGTTTCAGGGACACGTTGGCTCAAACTTTTATTGTGCTTCATCTTGTGACTCTCAGCATATTCTATTGATTGGAAATGCTTCAGATGAAACAATGTGTTCTCACCGCTAGTTGGAACAACTCTCCGACACATTTTGCAGCACACAGAAATCTGCAGTTTATCGGATCTTAGATAGCCGAACCACTTCCATACCGCCAAATTAGTCTTTCCTCTCTTATCAATTATGTCATCTGCTTTCTCTTCACTTGTGAAAGCTTGTTCAGTCACATTCTGACGGTCATGGGCACTCATTTTGAAGTGAAAACTTAACACATGCTGGAGATTAGCCTAGCCTAGCCTGCTACCGCTAATGCCTTATGGACTCGAGCTCTGCGTAACATCTACGTCACCACAAACTTACGTAGTTGTGTCGCACCTTTTTCTGTTCGGGTTGAAACTGAAGCAGACGCTTCAACTCGAACAGAAAAAGAAATGCATCAGTGAAACATTGTAATCGTATCGAAATATCGAAAATGTGCTTAAAACTCATATCACCGTTATTGAATAAAAGTATATCGTGACATAGATCAATATCGAATTATTGTCCAGCCCTAGCCCCAACCAGTATTATGCATCGCTAGTAACTTTTGAAATAGAGTTTAACATTTTTTTCAATAATTCATTTTTTGTTCTTCATGTTAAATATTGTGTCTATTCATGAACAAGCATTTTGGATAACACTACTGGGATTTATTTTTTAATTTTTTTAATTAATGTTCTTCGGATTTTAGAGTTTAGGAATTTGCTTGTGATTGCACTCTTTAGTTTTCTTCCATATTTTGTCACCATACATAATATTACTGTTTTTACCCATTTATTTATACGTATAGTTGTGTTTTGTGAAGTGTCAACCTTGTCTGTAAACCATTAGGTTTTCTCTAGAATCATAATGTTGTTGTCTGCTTAAAAAATATCAGAGATTCACTACATATGAGTACAAAGCCAGTCTTAACAACATAGGGAAACCCACTTCTCCATGGCAGTAACACAAAAGCCCTTAAAGTCTCAGCTAAAGGTCAGCTGAGAAGGAACAAAATGGTTTTGCCATCACATTGTTGAGATAAGATGAACTGTTGAAACAAGATCCAAGGACTTATGAACATGGCCTTTATTTGAATAGGGGAAAAGTATTACACAGACAAAAAAGACCACCTCTAAGGGAACACATGGAGGCAGGGATGTTATACTTGGACTAGGTAGACCAGGCTAACTTGAACATGATCTAAGTTGCAGAAAGTGCTGGTATGAGTGACATTGGAACACTAATAAAGACAATAGTCCAAAACATGCAGCAAAGCTGGTCTAAACTGGCAACAGTGGCCTAGCCATGGTGCAGACGTGACTCTAATCCCAAACAAGTCAAATTTAAGACCCAAGTTGCTATAAGTGAGCCTTCTCAAAACAGATATCGTAAAAATGCAGTCCAAAATCGATCCTTTTGAATAAAGAAAGCTGGTTTTAAATTATTAAAATTGTTTGACTTTGATAGAAAACTTAATAATTGCAACTAATTAGGAAATAATTTCAATGAACAATTTTGGATATGTGGAGAAAAAAATCTAATCCCATATTTTGTCACTTGTTTTTAATACTTCTAACCCAAAGTAGATTTTTGTATGAAAAATGAAATTACTAATCAACCGATTTTGCACAATATTTTGTCCAAAGTGATTTCTGAGTGAGAAAAATATTGGAATAAAGAGAGGGGCTTGCTAAATGAACAATTGCAAATATAAACTGGAAACAAATGGGATCATACAGTCAAAGTCTACTTTCTAAGTTGTAAAATCTTAAAGATGCTAAAGTTAATCATCTGGGGACAAAGAATGTCTGTAATAAATCATTTAATTTATTTATCTCAGAACTCTAATTTGTGTATCCTGGAACAAATTAGAGAATTATTTTGCTCCACGACCACCTTTTTAAGCTATTTTAAGTCATACGTCTAGAGTTTTTAAAAACCTTGCTAACAAGCAAAATAAACATATGATGATTGTTATTTGAAGAGGTATAATTTTCTTGTTGTTTTTACACAGTTTCAGATCAGGGAGCTTTTGAATTCTCTCCGCAGCATTGTATATGCATTCTCACCACCACAACCTTCCCACACAACTTCAAATCAAACCACATCACAGATCTCACTTCACTCCTGCCAGCAGTGGCGCCGTGCTGCAGTCGCTGGGCTTCAAAGCCTACAGGGGAGAACAACCACAGCCAAACCGGGAGTCTCAGGTGTGGTGGGTTGCAGCCAGACGGCAGATGTATGGAGGGCTCCCACAGCACTGATCCCTATTAGATCTCCGCAATTACCCCAGCCGAGTCCCTCCAACTGCAAACTCTGCTTCAAATTAGCATCTGGCTCCCCGAGGCGCCCGGGGCCTCCTGTTAGTTCAGTCTGGGGTTAATGTCAGGTAAGTAGACTGACTGGTGATCGCTGTCGTCCTCTGTGATAATTACATTTTGACCGTTTGACCCAAGTCATTTAGCACTGGATGGGGGGAGGCAGAGAAAACCACAACTTCCTTTCTTTAGCAGCACAGCCACACACACATTGTCTGTGTTCACCAATCTCCATTATGATGAGAGAAGCCTCTCATGTGCTTTTGTTAAACACACCAATGACGGAGAGGAGAGATGGAGGAGCAAGAGGAAGAAACTCTCTTTGACAAGATATCCTCACATCCCCTTTCAACTGTTGCAGCTTTATTTTGAATATTGGCAATTAGAGGAGCCTGAGAAATGTCTTTTTAGTTCAAGACTGCCATTTTCTCCCATTTCCTAACTAAAGTGATCCAGTGCTACTTCTCCCACTGGGTACGAGTCTGCTAATAGACCCTGGAGCATCCGGTATCAGGTCAGGATCTGAATAATATCTGTGTAAAGTAATGTCCTCTGTTTACAAGCCATTATCTGTTCACAGTCCCTCTCTTGTCTGTCTCTTTGCTACTCTTCTCTCTCGGTGATAGCCTAATTGCGTTATCCAATATGCACTCCCCTCTTTGATCACTTAGCACCACTTAAGGTGTCTACTGGAGTTGCTGGAAATGGTTGGAATAAAGCAAAAACAGGGGAAGAAACATAAATGAGGGGAGCTGTTGGCAGTGAGAGGAGGCCTCCTTAATTGTGGTGAGCCTTTGTTTCATGGGAGAAAAAGGTGACACGGTTTATATGAATGCCTGACAGGGCTATTCTCTCAAGTTAAAAACAGGGAGACAGATGACAGGGACACAGAGGCAACCTAATGTTTTTCAATCCAGTAATAGGAAAGAGAGAGGTATTTAACACAGACACTGAGATAGCTGATGTCTAAAGCCTATACATCTGTGTTTAATGGGGGGGAAGAAAGATTTATATTATATCTGCTATACTTACAAAAAAAAATCAGCCTTGTAGTCTTAACAAAACAACTACCAGATGCTTTAAAGATGATCTTATGGTGTTATGGGAGATTAATTAAAACAAACCCTCTCCATAATTAAGTTTTCAATACAACTATATGGAGCCTGCAGCTTTTATAAATAACTGAAACTTTCAGGTGATATGAGTGAATGCGTATATCAACATATGTGTGGAGATTCTGGGCACTTTGTGCCTTACCTGGCTTCTACAGCTCCTGATTGGCTGGGCAGAGCCAACCCAACACTTGCTCCTGATCCTTCTCTGATGGAGGACTGCTCCTGTGGAACAGCAGTTTGACGCTGGATCATTGAAGCCCTTGGGTACTTTGTGACAGCCACTGCTACAAGTAACTTAATTCCTTGAGAAAACTAACCTGTGCTTTTTCTTGGTTTTTTTCAAGACCTGCTCATTTGGTTTTTCCACCACTGTGAATACTTGCCTTCCTCGAGTGTCCTTGAGTCTGTCTGGAACCACTTACTTCTTGAGTCCTCGGAAGAGCCTGAGATCAATCCCACCTGTCGACACTGAAGCTGCTCTTCTGGTTTCCGCCTTGCCATGCTCCTACTTACCTGTATTCCACACCTCTGGGATTTCCACACTTCTCTTCAAAGCTGCTCCATGCTCCAAGCTGGCAAAAGTAATTACTGAAAACTCTAGTTCCACAGATCCCCATACTTACCTGACCTCCCTTTTTTTGGAGATAACTCCCCCGTGTGAATATCTCCATCTGACAATAAACTGTACTTACATTTTCAATCATGTCTTGGGTCCTCTCTGTCAGTTTGCTTATTCTGACTTTAAAACTTGGGTGACTTTTTTTTTTTATACCATTTTCGTTCATTTGTTGTCTACTGTTGTCATCATTCTTTGTTAAAATCAGGTCTCTCTTGTGAATGAGTCCCCGAGGCTCAATAGGACTAACCTGTATAAATAAAGGTTGAATGAATTTCCAGTTGTAAATGTACATCCATCCGTCTATCAATTCATTGTCTTTACTGGCTTCTTCTTTTTCAGGTCATTGGGATCACTGGTGTCCATGTCCAGCCATCACTGTGCGTGAGGTGGTGTACACCCTGGACAGGTCTCCAGTCCATCACAGGGCCACAGAGACAAATGAAACAACCAATCATTCACTCTCTCACTCACACCTAGAGACAGTTTAGAGTTACCAATCAGTCTAACATGCATGTTTTTGGTCTGTGGGAGGAAACCGGAGTACCTGGAGACAACCGATGCATGCACGGAGAGAACATGCAAACTCCACCCAGAAAGGTCTCCAGCGGGATTTGAAACGGCAACTTGCTAGCTGAGGGGTGGCAACTCTACTAACTGTGCCACTGTGCCATCCCAAATGTAATGGACTGTACTTATAAAGCGCCTTTCTATCTTATGAAGACACTCCAGCATTTTACACTACAATCTGTGCCCCAATCATACAGCACTCTACTAGATCTCTACAAAGCTAATTAAACAAATCATTCTAAAGAGACTAATCAGTGCTTTGTCACATTCATACACCGATGGGACACACACTGGAGGCAATGAGGGGTTCAGTGTCTTGCTCAAGGACACTTGGGCATGTGACTGCTGGTGGATTCGAACCCCCAACTCTTGCATTGGAGTACAACTGCTCTAACCACTCAGCCACAGCCACCTTGTGTACACCCAATGCACACCCAATGATGATAGTATGAACATTTCATTAAACTTTGTTCAGTTGTTTGTGGGCTATTATGCTAACAAGGTTTTTGTCTATGTTAATTTTAAACATTCCATCTAAAGATTATGTGCAGTGTCTATGTTTTGAGAATGACTCTCAGCTACAACCACACCAAATCTTAGCTCAGCATCTGTAAAATCAAATGAGTTACAGACTTTTTGGTGTTAAAGTTCCCTTGCTGTGGTGGCCATCTTGAATGGGATTGGCAGTTCAAATTGTTCATCCAGTGGTTCTTTTCTGTGCGGTAGACAAACAAACACAAAGACACGGGAAGAAAACATTATCGCTTCCTCAGCGGCGGCGGGCGATAACAAGGCTAACTCAGAGATGCCTTGCTCTGCTGACACCTCTCTCCCACCTCATTTCCACCACAGCGAAGTCTGTAATTGCATCCTCGCAGTTTCTTGTGTTCCTCACTCTCTCAGCCTCTCTGTTGACATTCTGCTGCAGAATAAACAACAGCAAACACGGTGTACACATGTGTGGCAGTAAAGAAAAGTAACAACTGAAAGGTAAATAGCCCTTTATCTGGTCTGTCACAGCAACAAGCAGCCGAGCACTTTGTTTACCTCGGTGCTGAGTGAAAGTGGCTCAGGCCCTGCTGCCGCTGTGATACAGCCCCTAATTAGTTTCCAGGCAGCCTTTACCTGCTTCACCCTCAGTGTAAAACCATCAACTCCCTTGTGTTTTTCAACGTCTGAACAAAGAAAAAGCCCTTCGCTCCTCAGCTAGTTCCTGCTTTCTTCCTCGGTTGTATTTGCCTTGTGTTCTGCTTGTCACTTACATCTTTCCCATGTTTCTTTGACATTTTTATGTTAATACAAAGCCTGTTTGCCAGTGTGACTTCTGAGTACACAAAACAATCTGTTCGTACTCATAAAAGCTTTTATATTTGCTCCTCTCAACTCTTTGTGCCAAATTGAGTTCATAGGAAAACAATCAGTACACGTAAAGTGGTGTTCAACCATATTAGCAAAAACAACTAACAATACTATACATAATTGTAGATAAATTTAATGAAGCAAACCCCAAAACATCCCTTCAAAGAATGCATATAAACCAGAAGATTTTCATAACAAAATTTTAAAGTAAGATACTTTTATGATGAGAAACGAGTTGGGTGCTGGGTCCTTGATTTCTTAACCAACAGACGGCAGTCTGTGAGGATCCACAACTTCTCCTCCTCCACCATAGCCCTCAGCACTGGCTCCCCTCAGGGCTGTGTGTTGAGCCCCCTTCTTGTCACTCTGCTCACATATAACTGTGCTCTTCTTGATGTGCCGGAGCAGCAGTTCTACTTTGAGTCTTTCATGGATAAGTGAACTTCTCACCATATCTCTAAGGGAGAGTACAGCCACCCTGCGGCGGAAACTCATTGCAACTTCCTGTATTCGCAATCTCATTCTTTTGATCACTACCCAGAGCTTGTGACCATAGCTGAGGGTAGGAATGTAAACTGACCGGTAAACAGAGACCTTTGCCTTATAGTTCAGCTCTCTCTTCACCACAATGGACCAGTACAGAGTCCATAATACTGCAGATGCTGCACCAATCAGTCTGTCAATTTCACGCTCCATTCTTCCCTCACTCGTGAACAAAACCCCGATATACTTGAACTCCTCCACTTGAGGCAGAACCTCACCCTCGACCTGAAGAGAGCAAGCCACCCTTTTCTGGTTGAGGACCATGGCTTCAGATTTGGAGGTGTTGATTCTCATCCCAGCCGCTTCACACTCGGCTGCGAACCGCTCCAGTGAGAGCTGAAGATCACGGCACGATGACGCCAACAGGACCACATCATCTGCAAAGAGCAGAGATGGAATCCTGAGGCCACCGAACCGGAATCCCTCTGTCCCCTGGCTGCACCAAGAAATTCTGTTCATAAAAGTTAAGAACAGAATCTGTGACAATAGGCCATATCATCAGCATACTTAATTAATGTGGTCTTTGTTGTTAGACTTTGTTGTTGAGCTTACAACCCTTTTTTTTGTTGTTATGCTGCAACTCGTATAAAAAGAATAAAAGTGTTGATAGCACACAACCCTGTGGAACACCAGTGTTCAAGACCCTACAGTCACAGTGTTATCAACACAGACTCATTGGGGTCTTCAACTCAAAACCTCCCTAATCCACAACACAAGATGGCTACTGGCATTTAGACCACATAGTAAACCCTAAAACTTCCATAAGTTGGGCAATTTAACGTATGTTAAGCCTATGTTTCTAAGTCTGACTATCTGTGGCAACAACCTTTAATCGGACTGAGTCTAACAGCGTATCAAAAACAAATGTACATATAATGATTACTTTGTTCACCAAGTGGTTCACAAGATATTTTGCTAATGCTTTAAAAAAACAGACACGAGCAAAAACAAAGCTCAAGATTGAGGAGCTCTAGTTTTTCACATGTAAAAAGTTAATTATCATTGAAAGAGGACTATCACTGTGGGTATTGGGAAACAAACCAGCAACCTTTAAGCCTGCCTCTAAGAAATTAATAAAAAAAAATACCTAAACCATTAATCTCCTTCTTTTCTCCTTTTCTTTCACCTCCTTCTCCACCTCCCTCCCTACTAGTGGTGGGGTTAGCTGTCATGCTCTGCTGAAGCTGCTCTCACTCCCCCCCAGGAGGAAATTTGTGCATGCATACAGTACATGAACTACGGATAAATAAACAAACACCAAAAGAGCTGCTAGATAATAGAGCACAAGAGAGAAAGAGAGAACCATGAAGATGAGGAGGGTGAGACGGACAGGTGGAACTGTTTCTCTGGCCGAGACAGGTATGATTGAAACCCCTTTGAATTGTGGGAAGGTGAGCCGCCTGTAGTCACGATTACTGCATGTAATTTGTTTCCTGCAGGGCTCATCTGGAGGCATGTGACCCCACATCCCACACAGATACACACACCGCTGAAACATCTCTTTGTTTCACCTCAGTTATAATGAATATTACAGGTTAAAGAGAGAGCAGAAAAGGGTGGTAGCTCTTGTCATCGACCTGTGCGTAGGTGTTTGTTTGGCTGCGGAACAAAACCTGGCTGGCCTTTAACTGTGCCGCTATATAGACTGTAACAAGTACATCTTCATGTAGAGTTCATATCTTCTGGGGCAAGAACTTTATCTGCTGTGTAAGACAATGTACAGAACAAACTGCTGATAATTTTTTTAAAAGAAGTTAAAGCTGCAATTAAAAGGAATTGATGACACGGTCGGTAAAGGCTCAAACCCAGGATGCAGGCAGGACAAGGGAAAACGTAGACAATTTATTTTAAAACAAAAGGCACACACACACAAACACATACACACACACATATATGTATATATATATATATATATATATATACATATATATACACACATATATACACACATATATACACACATATATATATATATACACATATATATATATATGTACATATATACACACACATATATATATATGTACATATATATACACACACA
>NC_056520.1:15565378-15571743 GCF_014905685.2 Nematolebias whitei
AGACAGACAGACAGACAGACAGACAGACAGACAGACAGACAGACAGACAGACAGACAGACAGACAGACAGACAGACAGACAGATAGATAGATAGATAGATAGATAGATAGATAGATAGATAGATAGATAGATAGATAGATAGATAGATAGATAGATAGATAGATAGATAGATAGATAGATAGATAGATAGATAGATCTTCTTTTGACTGCTCCCTTCTTCATGTGTCACCACAGTGAACTAACTCGCAGGAAGTCTTGGCAATTGTTTTTACACTGGATGCCCTTCCTGATGCAACCACAGACCACCGAGCTGCCACAGCCCTGTGTGGAGCAGAGAGTTGCCCCTGCTCTATACGATTTGATTTGGAAAAATATAGAATCACAAGTCTTTTGTTGAATCTCTAAACATAGTTGCAACCCTAAGAATAAAACTGGACTTTACATTGTATCTGTTGATCATTAGGTCACTGATTTTGGTGGTGATTTACAAAAGTCCCTGTAGTTGCATATTGTTCAATTAAATATTTTAAGACTAAAAAATAAAGAAAATATTTTGCCACATGGGTAAAATTCTGCAAATATAAAAACAAGTTCTCTAAACGTCTAAAACATGACAATTAATGATGAAGCTTGTTGTTAAGATATTTCCAGATCAATCAACATGAGTCTCCACAGAGCACAGACACCACATCCTTCTTTTAATGGCTGTAGGTTTGGTGAAATTCACTCATTTCTGCAATATTGATGTCCATCTCTGCAAAAAGCACCCATGCAAATAATTAAAGTGGAAATACAGTGTATTTCAACCAGAAATCAATACAGATGAGGATCACTGTCAATATCCAATGCCTTCTCTTTAAAAGACAGTGTCAGCTATTTTTGTGCAGTCTTCATTTTTACAAAGTAAAGCTGACAAAGTTCACGTATTTTTTTTTTAAACTTTTGATGGCAGATACAGTACAAAATCAAAGTCCATTAAGCTATAAATGTACATCTGCCAAACTATCTTGTTGACTGTATTTATAGACATATGAATGAGAAAATAAGCTTCTACCTGAACATTTTCCCATATACTTTAACACATACCATAAAGCTGTTGGGAAAAGCAATGATAAGCAAACATAAGCTGGGAAGCATCACATACACATCATCTGTTCATTTTCTTTTACCTGCTTTTCTGTGCTGGGTGATAGGTGTTTTTATTTGTGGGAATAAACTGGAATACCCAGAAAAACCCATGCATGTACAAAGAGGACATGCCAACTCCACACATAAAGACCATAACCAGGTTGTGAACCTGTGACCTTGTTGTTTCTGTGGGGTGACAGCTCAAAACCATGTCCTGTAGTGCCACACATAAAACATAATACATATTTAATACAGTTTATGCTCTATACCAGTATGTGCTTATCTTGTTACTCTTGCTATTTGTACATCGGAATAAACAACAAAAAATTCAGTTCATGTCTCCTAATCTTTGTGGAGTTTGATCCGGAAAAAAAGCTTTACACAAAACCCTCTGGATTATCCAGTCTGGCAACCCCTCACCCCCAGGGGAGAAAAACAGCTGTATTTAGGCTAAACAGCAGGACTTAGTACAGAAACATAATATTATTTCAATGGTACTCAAACCATTATGTTAGTTTCATACACCATTAAGATTGGACGTACTTTTTGTTAATAATTTTGGATAAACTCCTCAAAACGTGTTTTGAAGATAATGAAATTGTATTCACATCGCATCCTCAGTTAGGTGTTTAGCTCCTTCTCAATAATAATGTGAATGTTTATGAAGCATTCACACTCTTGTGATCCATTACTCTTCCATATGTTTTTCTGCATCTTTCTCAATACACAATTTTTGTGCTATTTCAACTAATCATATATCAAAACGTTCAGCTCATTCAGGAGAAGGGTGCTGTGACTTTTGGTTTTGGTGCAACTTTAGCCTTTTGAAATATTTAGCCTTTTCTGCCATTTTTTTCCTCATAGAAAATGAATTGAGCTCATTTTATATCCTTTGGATCTTTAGATCTGTTTACAACCTTTTACTGCTCCTTTCATATTTTGTTTAGGTTCAGCTTCCTTGGGCAAATTTAAACTTTTTTAGCTACTTTCAGCTAATTTCAACTGTTTTTTTTCAGCCGTTTTGACCTCCTTTCAGATTCTTTCTGCTAACTGCAACATTTTTGTGCTTCTTCTAATTTCTTTCTGCTAATTTCAGCATGTTATGTTTCTTTCAGTAAAATTTTGCACGTTTCAGCCTTTTCTGCTATTTCAGCTAATATTTAGCTGTTTTATGTCAATTTTAGATTTTCAGTTAATTCCTCATTTTTTGCACTCATTTCAACGTGTTTCCACTGAAATCAGCAAAAATGTTCTCTCTCCACTTCCTTTTGGTAATTTAAGTTTCTTTTGGATTTTTTAGCTACCTTTCAGCTGTTTTTTTTTTTTTTTTTGCTAATTTCAGCTTATTTTCCCCAGATAATATCTACTTCTTTGTACTCATTTTTACTTCTTTAAGCCTAATTGGGCACACGTGTTTTTTCTGCTTTATTCTGCCAATTTAAGCTTGTTCTACCTTTTAAACTACACTTCTGGCAGTTTTTAGTTAATTTCAGCTGTTTTCAAATTAATTCAAGTTATTTGAGCTAATCTGTGCTACTTTCAGCCTAATTAAATTATTTCTGCTAATTTGAGCTTGTTGAGCTCCTTTCAGCGTATTTCTGCTACTTTCAGCTATTTCAGCTACTGTTTAGATTAGTTCCTGCTAATTTTACCCTTTTCAGCTAAATCCAGATTTTTTTGCAATAATTTAAACTTTTTCAGTCTAATTCTGAAAAAAAATGTGCTCTCTCCACTTCCTTCTGGTAACTTAAGCTTCTTTTTATTGTTTCAGTTACTTTTCAGCTCCTTTTTGCTAATGTTAGCATTTTTTTTTTAGCTAATTTCCTAATTTTTCTGCTCATTTCTGCTCATTTAAATCTAATTCAGCAAATATGTGTTCTTTTTGCTTTCTTCTGCTAATTTAGGCTTGTTTCTACTTTTTAACCTACATTTCAGAATGTTTTATTAATAGCTAATTTCAGCTGTTTTTCAGCAAGTTCTTCTGCAATTAGCATTCACACTGCATTTTTGCAGGAGATGCAATTTGTCTGGTTTTCACCTGCCTTCCCTTTTTTGCGAAGGGCAATAACATTTTTGAACAGTTATGTGTGTGCATACATGTCTCATGAAAAATTCCTTAGCGGAATGTTAGACCTTTAAAAATTCATAAGAACAATGTAATATCAAGCTTCAAATGAACACAAATATTTTCTACCTGAAGTTCACCTAAAAATTGCACAGTTACACATTTAAAAACAGACAAGTAATGCAAAACTGCTTCCACGAACAGCAGAAAAACTATAAAACAAGCAGTTTTAGAGCAAACTATTCACATCCCACTCACATTGCATGTTCCTACAAAGTGTGGAGACGTATTGCTGGAGAGTAAAAAGAAAAGTAGATGCAAAGTGTGATTTGATTTGAAAATGAATGGGACCAATGGCAAAAGGCTCAAGTGAAACAAGGAGCCTGCGCGTGCTATGACAATATCTCCATGCTGGTTAAATGATGATAAGGCTCAGGTGGCTCATATTAACCTGAGAAAATCAAGGCGGCATATTTCTTCCTACAGACGCACCGGTGCGCGCCAGAGACGGCACCAGTGGAGCTGAGGTGTTGGGGCGGGGGGGGGGGGGGGGGTAATTTAATTCCAGTCCGTCATACCTATCTCAGCCATGGGCTTCATTGAGATTAATTACTCACAGAGACCCCACGCATACAGCTCTGAAATAGCAGCCATTTTAGCTGGATGGCGTCCGAGACAGCCACCTCAGCAACCTGAAGAAAGAACGGGTGCGCAGACAAAAGGGGGAACCACACGGGCACTGATGCTATCGCCGGCGTTGTTGTGTTACGTTTAATTAATTTCAAGGTGATTATACATCACTGAGCACACTAACTGTGGCGTTTCCCCCCAGAAAGAATAAAATAAATAACTAAATGCAGGCGGGTTATGGTGGTGGTGGGTTAGATAAGAGGAACAATGCTCAGGGTGATATTCAAATGTTTTCAGGACAGATTAATAAGAAAGGGTAGCAATCTAAATATTCATTTAGGAGCATATGTGTGTTTAATACACCTTGTACTGAGGCATAGAGAACAATGGCTTATTGCCCTCAGCTGTGTTTGCAGCTGTGACCTACATCTGCGGCATGTAGACGGTGGGTTTGCAGTGAACAGGCAGACGATGTTCAGCCGGATTGCAGTGGTGATTTTACAAAACCATAATAGCATGAGCAAAAGGCAAAACTTTCATTCAACTCATCTATACATCATTAGTTTTTCATGTTGCTAGATAAATATTTCACAGTAAATGAATTGTTTAGTAACTTTTTGTTTATCTGTTAGGTTAAAATATTGGTAATAGCCACCAAAGATCCTTCTTTGGCCAGTGAGATTCCATTGTTTTGAAACTCGCTGTTCAGGTGAAGCCGGGACGAGGCCATGCTGACTTACGCAGCTTCCCAAATGTTGACGCTCAACAACTGGACTGCCCCGATGCGTCTTCCACTCATCAAGAAACTGGGAATCCTTCTACGTCCACGATACATTCATAGGAGCTCTCGCTAAAAGTTTGTTTACTCCCTTACTTGGGGCGGCTGTGGTTGAGTGGTTAGAGCAGTCGTCCTCCAATGCAAGAGTTGGGGGTTCGAATCCACCAGCAGTCACATGTTCAAGTGTCCCTGGGCAAGACACTGAAGCCCTCATTGCCTCCGATGTGTGTCCCATTGGTGTATGACTGTGATAAGGAACTGATTAGTCTCTTTACAATGATTTGTTCAATTAGCTTTGTAGATATCCAGTAGAGTGCTGTATGAATGGGTAAATGAGGACAGATTGTTGTGTAAAGCGCTTTGAGTATCTTAGTAAGATAGAAAGAAGCTATATAAGTACAGTCCCATTTACTTTTTACCATTCCCAGACTGCTCCTGCCATTCCTTCTCTCTGCACTACAGCACGCTCCGTCACGTCACTCACACGTCATCAGAACGCTCTCCCACTTCCTACTTCTTGTTTTGGAAACAAAGTTTTTTGAAAGGACTGAAGATATTTTTATTTGAAAGATTTTATAGTGTTTAAAGGTATTTTTAATCCTGATGTTTGTAGTTTTTAAAATTTTTAGTCCATGTTTTATTCTCTCTAGATATTTTATATTGTAGCACTTTGAAATTGTAAAATTTGTAAAGTGCATTACAAATTGAATATATTAATATTATTATTATAACAATACATGGCTCTCTTGGAAACGAGTCCCCGTGGCTCAGTGAGTTTAGCCTGTATAAATAAAGGTTGAATGAATGAATGAATGACAGCTCTGTGCTTTCCGGGCATGTATCAGGTTTGTACTGGGGATTTACCAGGTCCATACCTGATTTATACTAGGTATAGCACCTACAGGTGCATCTAAAAAAAAAAAAAGAAAATCGTGAAAAAGTCCAATATTATTGTATACAATATAACATATATAAAGTCAACAAAAACAGAGTGAGACATTCCAAGCCTTTATTTTGGATATTTTTCATGATTATGACTTACAGATAACGAAAAAACAGAATTCAGTGGCAGAAATTTGGAATATTCCAGAGCCAGTTTTTGGTACTCTGTCAGTGTGGGCCAGTGCCAAGTTCTGCTGGGAAATTAAATCAGCATCTCCATAAAGCTCATCAGCAGAAGGACTTGGTATCCTGTACTTTCTAGATACCAATTGGATACATTCCTGATATTTATCATATATGTCCATAGTACTTCACAGATATGTTTCTGGCATGTACATAGGTACCAGGTACACAGAGCATACCATGTAAGAGTCCAATAAATACATTGTGAGTGTCAAGTAAGTACAAGTATCACCAATGGTCAATTGGACCCACTTCCTTATCTTGAGAAAAGTTTGCCTTGATTAATCAAATTTAGTTTTTTTGGCTTACATTGGTTTATTACTTTCACTACTTTGCACTCATTGTTTTGAGATTTTTTTGATAGTTCGCATTAGATATCAAAGGTGGTCCTTTACATTGGAGCATAATGTCTAAAGAAAATAAACATCTGACAAGAGAATAAGCTAAACTGACAATATTGTGTATAAAAATTCAAGTAAAACATTTTTTTTCTTTTTTACCTCACTGCCAAATGTCAGTGTGTCAGTTTTACAGATATAGAGATATGATTTGGTGTTAAAGTAGTTGATGTGAGTACCACCTTCTGCAGCTCCTATCAGGTTTATACAACGTCGACCCCCAATGTAGCAGACCAAGGAA
>NC_056520.1:15571843-15576824 GCF_014905685.2 Nematolebias whitei
TCTGGAACTGCAAACTCTCTGAACTGCTACTCCATCTTCCAGGCTGGCACGATTCAAGACTGAACCTCGAGCCGAACTCTTCTAGTTGAACTAGGAAGTGCCAACATTTAAATGGGCTCTACTTCCGGTTCATTTGAGAGCTTCTGATTGGTCGATGGACCCAAACAGAGGTGTGTCTTGTGGTGTAAGGTGTTATGAAAAGTCAAGGAAAAGATTAAGATTGTTTAAGAACAGACAGAAAGATATTACGAAGAAACCAGACTTCGTGGAGTCTCTACTCCTAGTATCTTGCTGTAAAAGTTAAACATGACATTTCTTTTCAGTAAACTTTCAGTTGACCGAAGCTTGAACTTCGACACACTTACAAACTTTGCTCATTGAAGACAGAAAATCAGACAATGCATCAGTAATCTGATTTCTTCTTTGAATGAGGATTAAAAATCATTATTACTGTTTTAAGTAAATAAAAATGAGTAGTTCACTTCAACATGTAAACATTGTTTGAACTAACACAATTTGATTATCAAAACATTTGTAAAATAGTAATGATCATAGAGAATTGTCTTTTTCCACTTGATTAATTCAAGAAAGAAAGTCTCAAGATGGGTCAACCTGTATTTCTGGATGCAAATCAATGAAATGACAGTTTCTGACCATATGATCCTAAGGTCAAGTTTTGACATCAGGTCAAGTTCACTACACACCCACAAATCAAAAGTCCCAAGGTTTTTTTTTTTTTTGTGTAGAATTTAAGTACTTGTTAGCACAAAATTCTAGAATGGGTAGAGTCTAGTGCCCTTGGAAGAGGCTTGTGGCTGTAGATGTTCTGCAACACTTTGTTTTTCTCACCCAACTAGATGTAAGAAGCTCATGCTTAATTGTTCCCACATTTTATTTCTAGCTTTTGAAGCTTTGTACCCGTTTTGTCAGGCTGATTTTAGATAACTTATGTCAATGTATGATAAATTTGTCCAACACGCTGGTATGCACTGAATAAAAAATTGACTGGAAGAATCTTAGACATATATTCAATTCAGTTTATTTGTATAGCACCAAATCACAAAGTTGTCTCAGGACACTTTACAGAAACATTCACATACATAGAAAAGCCAATTAGTAAAGTTCTCTATATAAGGAAGCAGCAGACAAGTTGAATCTTGGCATCATTGCAGTTTCCCATCCTGAGCAAGTACAGTGGCAACAGTGGAAAGGAAAAACACCCTTTTAAAAAGGAAGAAACCTCCAGCAGAACCAGGCTCAGGACAAGCGGCCATCTGCTTTGAGAAGACAGAAAGGAGAGACAGACGAACACAGAATGGTAGGTCCAGGTACATGAAAGACCAAAAAAAACAAAAAAACAGACACGTTAAGGATAGAAAAAAAAATCATAAATATATAGACATAAAAATGATGCAGATAATGATGACTAACCAGTGTAGATGAACATATATCTGTGATATATTCATAAATTAAACGGATTCTTTCATTTTTCTGGACTGAATAATAATCGTGCATTGAATAATTAAATGTAACGTGAGACGTTAATTTTCTTTGACCCATCAAATGAATGCGGTCATTTATTAACAGAATCAAAGTTTAACATCAAACATTTACATTAATTTGGCAAATTGATTTCAACAACAACATAATTAATTAGCAAGTTTTACAACTAGGAAACCATACGGCCATGATTTCCCTTGCAACTTTAACCCAACAGACATTTCTGAAAATATCTGGATGAATTACTGGCAAGATAGAAGAGTTTTAAAGATGGAAATGAAGTTTAAAGAGAGAGAGAAGATGGATGAGGGGTTGTTATGTGTCGGTATAAGAACGGCACTCTCCATCCGAACCCAGTTTCGCCCGGTACGCTTCGGTAGGAAATCGACTCGTTACCTCTCTGAAGATGAATCAGCTGGTACGGAGTTCCATTTAACGCTACCATTTCCAGCGTCTCCGTAGGATGGTTGGGAAACGTCCGGAGTAGTGACGGTACTTAGCGCAGCACACGTTCACCTCTCGGTTGGGCTCACATGAGTTGTGAGTCCGTCAGAGTTCCACTCAGATGTGGAAGATTGCATAATTCCCACAAGACTCGGAAGAACTGCAGATCATGTCTGGAAACCTCCTGTTCTCTCCAGCACTCTTCTGCTCGGTTCTGCCCTCCGAACTGAACTGCTCTCCCACCGCACTGGTTTGAACTAGGAAGTGCCGACATTTAAAGAGTTCTGTTTCCGGTTCATTTGGGAAGTCCTGATTGGCCAAAATAGCTAATCAGGGGGGTGTTTTTGTGACGTAAGAGGTCACTAGAAGTCAGAAAAACAGAAAAATGTTTTGGAACAGACTGAAAATGTTTTTGAGACAGACAAGAGAAATGTTTGGGCGAGTTGGGAGGAAACAGGTGCCAGCTTCTCTATTTATGTCTGAGAGGATTTAAAAACATGACAGTTCGTTCCAACAAACTTGTTTGCGTTTGTCTCCAACCTTGGACCAACTTACACTTGCTCATTTCAGACAGAAAATCAGAAAATGCATAATTACTCTGTAACACATTCTAACTTGATTTCTACTTTGAATGAGGATTAAAAATTCATTAATACTGTTTCACAGTGGATTTAAAATGAGTAGTTCACTTCAACATTTAAAAATGGTTTGAACTAAACACACTTTTGATTATCATGACATTTGTAAAATAGTAATGATAATAAAAAAGAGAGTGTTCTTTCAATTGATCAGTGCAGGACACTTAGAAAGTCTCTGGATGAACTTAATTTTGTGTTTCTGGACTCAAATCAATGAAATACAGTTCTTGTGGAGCATACAGTTTCAAAACACAGATCATCTGCTGTTGAAAGCTACCGAATAGAAGTGGGTTTTTAAACGGGACTTGAAAACCAACAGGGAGGGAGCCTGTCTGACAAGCAGAGGTAACTGGTTCCAAAGTCTTGGTCCTACTACAGAGAAGGCCCTGTTCCCTCTGCGCTTAAGATGAGTTCCTGGAACTGTGAGGAGCAACTGGTCCACTGACCTCAGGGAACATGGTGGGACATACGGTTGTAGTAGATCAGAGAGATAGGGGGTGGCGAAACTTTTCAGTGATTTGTAGACATACAGGAGTATGTTGAACTGGATTCGAAAGTGAACCGGTAGCCAGTGCAGTGAGGCCAAAACTGGTGTAATGTGATCTCTTTTGCCTGTACTGGTTAAAAATCGGGCTGCTGCATTCTGGACAAGTTGTAGTTGTGCAATGGAGGTCTGACTGATACCAAACAGGAGCGAATTGTAGTAATCAAGCCTAGATGTAATGAATGCATATATTACTGTCTCCAGGTTTTTTTTGGACAATATGGGCTTCAGTTTAGACAGCCGCCTCACTTGGAAGAAACATGATTTAACAATCATGTTTACGTGACTGTTAAGTTTCAGGGAAGGGTCCATTATCACTCCCAGATTAGTGACTCTTTGTTTTTCTGACAGGGTTAGAGCGGAGAGGTCGATACAGTGGTTTGTGATTGTGTCGTTGGGAGGGAACAACATGACTTCAGACTTCTTTTCATTGAAACTTAAGAAATTTAAAGCCACCCAGCCCCTGATGTCACCCAGGCAGTCGAGCAGCGGTTGAATCAAGCATGTGCCATTGTGTCTTAGGGGGAAGTAAATTTGACAGTCATAAGCGTAGAAGTGGAAGGGCATGTTGTGTTTCCGGACAAAAGCACCAAGCGGCAGCAGGTATAAAGAGAGTAGGAGGGGACCCAGGATGGACCCCTGCAGAACCCCCCATTTAAGCTCTGCCGCTGCAGATATAAAATCCTTGATGGAGACACAAAAGGACCTGTCAGTGAGGTAAGATCTGAACCAACTGAGAGCTGACCCTGTGATGCCCACCCACTGCTCTAACCTAGCAATGAGGATCTCATGGTCGATGGTGTCAAAGGCGGCTGTGAGGTCCAACAGGACAAGCAGCACAGAATCACCGGTATCGGTGGTTAAGAAAATATAATTAAAGACCTTCAGGAGGGCAGTTTCGGTGCTATGAAGAGGTTTAAAGCCAGATTGGAAAAGCTCTAAGATGGCGTCACCCTCCAGGAATCACTTCAACTGGGTCTCGACTATTTTCTCCAGTAGTTTTGAAACAAATGGGAGTCTGAAGACAGGCCGGAAGTTGGATACGCCTTAGGGGTCAAGGTTTGGTTTTTTCTTGAGAGGCTGGACAGCAGCATGTTTAAAGGTTTTTGGCACCATGCCAGTGGATAAACTACTGTTTACTATAGCCAGAATGGACAGACCTAGAGTAGGAAAAACCTCCTTTAGTAGTCGAGGGGGGACCACATCAAAGGGGGAACCAGAAGGTTTCAAGCTGCACATGACTTGCTCTAGAGAAGATAGAGCGATTGGTTCAAAATGGTCAAATGGAGCTACAGATTGAGGTGGGATGGATGGGTCATGAGTTGGAGGGGAAATCAGAGCCCGGGTGGTCGCAATTTTTTCCAAAAAGAAATGTAAGAAGTTCTCGAACAGCTCAGTCGAGGCTTCCAGAGGGGATGGTTCAGTGAGGTGGAGAACAGAGTTTAGTTGGAGAAGAGGACACGTGGGTTGTGAGAGTTTGAGGTAATTATATCAGAGAAGTATTTGGATTTAGCAGCTTTCACTACTTTCTGATAACGGCGCCAACTCTCTTTAAGTATTTGAAAAGAGACCTGCAACCTGTCTTTCCTCCAATTGCGCTCCACCCTCCTACATTGCTGCCTAACAGCCTTGGTAACGCCACTCATCCAAGGTTCTGCTCTGAGTTTTGATATTTTGGTTTTAACAGGCGCAACATAATCCAGAGTCTTTAAGCAGACAGAGTTGAACTGGGATGTCAGCTCCTCAGTAGTGGTGAGAAACACCTGGGGCTGAATGATCATTTCAGAGTTATAAACATATGTGAAATGTATCAGGTTTATACAACGTCGACCCCCAATGTAGCAGACCAAGGAAG
>NC_056520.1:15576834-15598013 GCF_014905685.2 Nematolebias whitei
GTGACAAACAGACACAAACAGACAGAGGGAAAACAGGAATCCCACAGCTCCTCACATCAAGATGGCCGCTAATTTCCACCAGCTGTCGGCCATCTCCCTGTTGAAGATCTCCACTACTGAAGGCTGCAGTCGAGTGCTACTCTTCGCTGGAGCATTATACTACAGTACCTCATTGTTATTGTACGTCTCTGGTCGCTTGTGTTTTGTGAAACAAGTATTTGTATAGTATTTGAAAAAAGTATCTGCCTCCTCGGGTGCCTTCCAGTCCTGGTCAGCCTTGGTCCTGTTTCCAGTCCTTAGTGCCTTGCCCTCCAACCACTTGCCTGCCCTGTCAGAACACCAAACCCTGGAACCCTCTTTGGATCTGCCTTGGTGCTCTACCAAACATCCAATCTGTAAGGAGAATCAAACAACAATCTTCAATTACCAACTCTGACAGCTATACCCACCTGACCTTGTCCTTGCTCCTCGGGGTTACCAGAAGATTGCACATTCTATCACTCACTGTACTGTATACAATAAACACTGTTAAACCTTTACCCTTTGGAGTCTTGTTTTGTTCTGGGTCTCGTATCAATCTGGGTTCCCTGAGTTCATTACAGTTGAGAGTCATTCCAAACAGACATGCTATGAGATACTAAAAGATCATATGAATACTTATCAAGAACAATATGAAAGCCTTTAAGAAACAAGTGTTGGTCATCTAAATTAAAGTATAGCTAAAGAAAATAAGTGTACACCCGCACAAGGTGCAGCACAGCTTATTTCTGTTTAATGGAAACCATTGTACAGAATTTCCCTCTGGAGGTCCACAAGCAGGTCCAAACTCGGTTCAGGTTTTAGCAGCGCTGTCACACCCTTTTACCACAGCAACACTAGAGAGTGATAAAACAAAACACACCTTTCAGGATCAAACCACACTGCAGCCAGAAGCTCACATCAGCGAAGTCCCACAGGAGCAAGTAGGCTTCAATTATCACTACACACACACGCACACACTCCTCACAGATACTGACACCAATGAGTGTGTATGGTAAAAGAACAAAAATACTCTCTTAACCTGACATTTTACTTTGGTTGAACTAAAAAACAAACAGACACATTTTTTTCAGGAAATATTAGAAGTTGGTGAGGAGCTGGAACAGCTCTGAATCCATGGCATGCATCGTGCCGTGTGTGACTTGAATCCGAGCTCTCACTCACTGGAGACAGTTATAAACGTTGGCATCTTGAGTCCATGTTAGCAAAGAGGAAAACATGAGACAACGAAGGAAAGACGGCCAACTAGCTGTCTGTACTGGCACTCACAGAGTTCCCCCTCAATTTACTAAAACCTTGAAGACACAGACTACAGCTGGTGATGGAAAACAGAAGCTGCACTGAATGAACTAAAGGAATGTGTTTAAACGTAAACCGTATCTTCAGCTTATTTTGTGTTTATTTATGGTGCTAAAAGAAACACAAGCTGAATCTAAGCAAAACAACAGAATAAATGTGGTTTTATGAGAATAAAATATTTGCCACATAGGGTTTTTGCCCCTTTTTTTTACTGCAATCAATAACTAACACTGCATATTGACTTAAAGCCTAAATGTAAAACATATAAAGCCCTGACAGGGGTTAAGATTAATATATGTTGGTACATGATGTATTTTGTGTGCAAAAGCTTTAGTTATTTCTGCCATACAACCACAGACTGGGATATAATTTAACCCTGAGGTATCCATATTCAAGATTATGGATCTCCAGTGTGCGACCTGCGTGCACCTACGCAACAATCACAAAAAACCCTTTCATGCCTCAGGTGTCTACATCTGAGAAGCGCAAACAAATGAGCAGTTGCTCATTAAGATCATTAACCAGAGTAGAAAACTACTGACGATGTAGACATCATCTTCACAAAACAAAAAAAGTCCACCTTGGCAGGTCAATAGTCTTTGCAGCATGTGGGCGTTGGGTTACAGATACCTCACTGCACTGGTCCCTTGCTGAAGGGGATCTGTTTCATAGCCAATCGACGATATTGACAAATATCATATGCTGCAGGATCCTCATGTGGCTGGATTAGAGTTAACTCTTTGTATGCTAATAGATACAAAGATGTTTCAAGTCGTTACAAACATTTTAACTGATTTTACATTACTTTACTTATTTATTTAAAGACATAAAGGAGCGTTTGCTTTTCACAATTTCACATGATTTCAAAATACCATGAAGGTCTTTAAACATAAATATCCTTACATACACCAACGAGAAGTAGGGGTGCAGAGGGTGCAGCACATTATGATATAAGCCAGTTGACATGCATCCAAATAGATGCAACATGCACTGCTAGTGTGCATATTGCTGCTTAATATTATTGTTATAGATGTTTAGGAGCATAGAAATCCACACACAGTAACAGTCTACCCCAACTGAAACATGCTCCCACAGTTATGCTCTCACTACAAAGTAAGTGCTTCTCTTCCACACAATTTGCAGCTCCTGTTCTGCCTTAAACACTTAATTTATAATATGTTTTTTTTTTTTTTTTCCCTAATGACTTCACAATTAAATACATTTGCACAATGGGAACAATTTACTCATGGGAACATCTACTCACACAGACTCATGTTCGTGCTGCTGTTGTTCGGCGTATTGTTTTGCACTATAGTGTTTAGCATATTTTTCAGTTTATATCTTAGATCCTTATTAATCTTTCTTTTAAAATTTATATTTTTGCTGTTGTTGGATGTAACTGTGACCCTGTGTACACAATTCCGTTCCACCTCGTGTACCACATGCGATTCGAATGACGATAAAGAAGCTTGAATTTGGCTATTGGGTTAAAATATTTATCATAAATGAGGCACCCAAACAAAGTTTGTGTGTCGTTACAATAATCAAAGGCAAAGAAGAAGCATTTCAGAAAGAACTAACAAAAGGGCTCCAACAAACAAAAAGTTTGAGTCAATACAAAAAAAAGTAAGCATTCACATGTCCTTTAGAACTGTGGTTCCCATTCCCAACCCTTGTCCCTGAGGAACACCGCATTGCATGTTTTAGCTGTTTCCCTGCTTCAACACACCTGATTCAATGATTGAATTAATTCAAGTTCTGCCGAAGCCTGTTAATCACCAAATCATTCAAATGAGGTGTGTCAAAGCAGGGAAACAGCTAAAACATGCAGGATGGTGTTCCTCAGGGACTAGAGTTGGGAATCACTGCTTTAGAAGACTCCAAAAATCTAGAAAATGCTGAGTGCTGAAAAATGTCAACAGTTTATTTAAGAATCATTGATACCAGAATTGTTAAAGTAAAAATCAACATAACAGATGCTAAAATCAGCAAAACAGTAGCTACAAACTAAATCTATCAAAGTGTTGCTGAAAGAGCAAATTAACCAAACCATAGCAAAAAGCTATAAGTAGCATAAGAACACAAAAAATAAAGTATGCTTTGATAGATTTAAAAAACAAGAGCATTGTTTTGAAGAAATTTAAAAACATAACTCAATCTATTTTAAAGAGGATTGTTTTTGTAAAATAAATTTATATAATAAAAAAAAGTGTAAAATACTACCGATAGAAGTCATAGCACACTATTCTCGACTGATCTGAACATTTAGTCAAAATAGCGCAAAGTGTAGAAAAGAAACTTGTAAAAAACATATAGACTCAACTATAAAGGGAAAACAATATTTTGAATGCTGACTCAGTTCACACAATAAGAAGCTGAAGGTCTTTCCACCAGTTGACATTGAGAACAAAAATTCATTAAGATACAGATATTCACAGATTTACAGAATTTTAACTTTCCGAGTCTTCTAAAATGTATTTTCTGCATATAATGGCTTGCAACTCTTTTTAAATAATTTAATCTATACTTACTTGAATGTATAATACATCAAACAAGTTTCCTTTCGTAAAAAATGGAAGTCTAATTGAATGGACTTGACAATGGAAAGGCGGTGCAAGAAAAACTGTACAAATGGACATACAAAAGGGGCTCCACTCCAAGGGGTGCATACATATTTATACCCATGTTCCCTTTCATGTGTTTCTACAAATCTTATCTTGCACATCTCCCCTCGCCTGCTCACTAACTGAGAAGCTCTTTGTATTAACGGAGACCTGCACCGTTCAGGGTCTATTTGGTTCCAGGGAGCCGACACCGTCTCATATCACCGCACAATTTGACCGCAAAGAAAGGAGGATTAGACCTGCTAAAGTGTGACCCATTTTACATCCGACCCGCTAAATCAGTCGACTTATATTCATATCTCGCCTTCGCATCCCCACTTCTTCGCACCCTTTGGTTAGCCACAGAAAACCTGAGATGAGGATGAGACAGAGAAGAAAAGGATGGAGGAGCAGCCATGCAGGTCTTGTACGGTACAGTTGGTGTTTGCCGGAGCCCAAAGCAAAGCCAGGTTCTCTGTTTTCCCTACTAAATCAATAAGAAGGGGTCCTCTGGGGTCTCCTAGCCAGCCATCTGGACTGAAATCCAGGGGCTCAGGTTGTCCCCAGGGTTCCCCCGCCTTCCAACCCAAGTGCTGGAGGACCTGGCACTAAGTTGATCGTCCTGCCTTTCTCCCCTTGCCTTCCTCACGCAGACACCTACCCCACCCCCCACCCCTCTGTCCTTCATCATGCTCCTGCCGTCTGTCCCTCTTCATACACCTTCCATCTAATCTGGCCGGCTGTGTACTCGAATGTCAGGCCACCTGGGAAAGGCAGCTGTTGGCCTGCAATGGGAGCTGCCACTATGGGCCTGGACCGGTCCCGGCATGCACCACCCTGCTATGTTCCTGAAATGCTACCACCCACATAAAAAAAAAAAAAAAATCATTGTGGGGTCATTTGATGAAATACTCCTGATAAGTTATGCATTGTGTTAGAATCGTTATATGAAACATCTAAAAGAGATTTAATAATGAATATGAATGCCAAGACTGCATTGAAGAAATGCATATCACCCACCACCTTCCATGCCAAAGTTCTAACTTAGGTCATCCTATAGCATGTTGAGACACGTCAGAAATTACACGTTTTCGTCAGACATTGAAAATGATGTCATGTGTCTCATGCCATGTTGAGATGACTTAAGTGATCTGTTGGGGCTTAGAGTATGTGTTACTTGTGAAAGACTGTCAGTTACTACCACACCAAATTTTATTTCAATATCTGGAAGATTTACTGAGGTATAGCTATATTGGTTGGTTGATGTGGCCATCGTAAATTGGAATAGATCTAAAGCATCACCTATTGGCATGTGATTACATTCTCAAAGTTGTATTAAAATCTGTCCAGCCATTCACAGGGCATTATGCTAACAGACCTATCAATTGAGTTGTAATAGCAAAAGTTCAATCAAAAATCTAGTGCAATCTGTTAGTGATAAGACATTGTGCTAGGGATCAGTCTCAGCTACTGCCACACTAAATTATAGGTCAATAATGTAATTGTGAGACTTATAGTCATTTTTGTATTTATTTTTAAGTAACCTGTGGCAGCCATGTTGAATTTGGTTTACCCTATACGAACGCTAGCAAATACCTTGCACCTGCTACTTTCCTTCCCTCTATTGATTACGGTGACATTATTTGCATGAATGCCCCTACGAGCATTGATTGATTGATTGCCTACTGTTGTCATCATTCTTTGCTTAAAACAGTTCCCCTCTTGTAAATGAGTCCTCGAGGCTCACCGAGACTAACCTGTATAAATAAAGGTTGAATTGAAAGAAAGAAGAAAAAAAGAAAATAAGTTTTAGATGTCCATCTACTGAATGTTCTCCATGAGTTTCATTCAAATCTGTTCTGCGGTTCATAAAATAATAATAAAGCATGAAGTACAGAGAGAACTTGCATCCCCAGGAGGATGATGGGTAAGGAAGTAAGCATATTGAGGGGGAAAAAAAGGCTATAGGTTGAGCTTTATGCACATTTATAAAGCATTATTATTTTATTTACCAGCGTTCATTAGCTTTAGTTTTTGTCACCGTCAGGCTCTCCAACAATCTCTAGCACAGCAGGTTTTAAATCTCAAACTGAAGTAGAAATTGCAGCAGGTACACCAGTCTATCATTTGCCTGTAGAGGAAGGAAGAAGGGCCAGCAAATGAGAGGGAGTGATTTTCATCAATACATCGCCAGATAAAGATCCATCTGGATCCACTGAAAGGAGAAGTGTGTGTGTGGCAGGTTTTGGCATCGATGTGCGGCCATTGATTGTGCGTCCCATTACCAGTATATGATCCAATCTACAAAGAGAGAAGAGGAGCGACGCTGCAAGCGGGCTTTTCCGCTGCCCTGCCATCAAATAACGAAGACATCCCTCCTTTAATCACTCAGGGATGATTCGGGAAGGAATCCAAACACGAACACAGAGCAAACGCTCGAGAGGGAAGCAGAGATTTGTTTGGCTCCGCTAAAATAAAATAAAAACGCGAGAAGAAAGGAGGGAAAACACATCGACAGACACGGCCTCTGCCGCAAACACTGTGTCCGCTCCATGGGGAAATGGGAGCAGAAAGGTAGCAATCAATATTGAAACACAGAAATTAAGCATTTAAATCAGTAATTAGGGAGCAGGCACGTTTTTTTTCACACCTGTAAGCCACTGAGGCTGCCAGCCCCGGCGCATCTGTTTCCCTCCACCTGCCAGGCACCTGGTATCATTTCAATGGCGCTTGATTGCATTCAAACGGCGAAGACTCTTTTAAGCTTCTTAGTGATTCCACCCCCCTATTCCCCTCCGTCCCACCGCCTCCCCACCCCCCCTGCATTATTTTGTATTTATTTGTATCTGTTCATTCCAATGCAGGTGCCTTGCAGTAATACTCAAGTGCGTCACACATGAGTGATTCTTTTATGCCTCAGTTCCTGCATTTGTCATTTTGGCGAAAGCAAGAGGATTAGAGGTTTGGATGTGTACCTCCTTTTTTTCCTTCTCTGTCTATTTCTCCCTCACACTTTTAACAACATCCTTCCTGAATAATTTGCATCCCAAGTTCTTTAACCCTACGGTGGACAGAGAGAACTGTCAAATCCTCTCCACTTGGCTTGGTCTGTGTGTGCATCAGACCTGTGGCCACTGACTTAGTTCCAACACAGTAAATCTACTTTAAAAAAAAGCCCAACGTTAAAGAGCGTCTTCCAATTTCCTGTTCCTTTCTTTCGCCTTATTCACATTATTCTTTATTGCGGCACAAATAATTTTATGATTGCCAGGAGCTTTGGAGGCAGTCAGCTTTATTTCAGAATCTCTTTGTAATAAAAACACTCTGCTGATGACAAATTTGTGGAGCTTCGCTTAAAGTTAGAAAAATTCCATTTTCTGCAAAAATGCAGCGTGAATGCTGAACGACTAGGCTGAAACTTGCTCAATAAGTTGAAAGTGAGCTGAAAGCTAAGAAAAGCAAATTGCAAACTAAATGTTAGTGATAGCAAAACACTAAATAAAAGCTAGATCTAGCAAAAAGCTAATAAAAGTTAGCTAAAATCGGCAAAATAGAAGCTAAAAGCAAAGGGCTATCAAAAAGTAGCAAAATGCAAGCTAAATGTATCAAAAGGTTAAGGTCAAGGTCAAGGTTGAAGTGTCTATCGTCATTCACATCACATGTGGTACATGAGGTGTAACAAAACTGTGTACACAGGGTCCCAGTTACATCCAATAAAAATACAAATTATAAATAAAAACTGTAGTAAGTTTTGAGACATGAACTAAAATACGCTAAACTAAACATAGACTAAACACTAATGGTACAAAACAATGTGCCAAACAACAGCAGCACGAACATGAGTCTGTGCGAGCAGATGAGGATGAATGAACACAGCAACTTGAAATAGATCAGCAGCATGAAATCAACATCATGGATAGTCAGCAGCGCACATCAACAACCAAGTGGAATTACAGTGATTTTTTTCCACAGTGATAATTCCGATTAGAGATTCATGAGTCTAACAGCCTCAGGGTAGAAGCTGTTCCTCAGTCTAGTGGTTCTACACTTAATGCTCCTTAACCTCCTTCCTGAGGGGAGCGGGGCAAAAAGTGTGTGTGCTGGGTGAGTGGGGTCCTTCATGATGCAGGTGGCTCTTCCTGCATCTGGAGGTGTAGATGTCTGTGATGGTGGGGAGGATGACTCCTAACTTTTAACTAGTATCTAAACTAGACTCTTAACTAGACTCCTAACTAGAATCTAAAAGTAGCAAATGACTAAAAGTCAAAAGTAACATACAGCTAACTAAAATAATGATAGCTAAAGGTAAAAAAGGCTAGCTAAAATGTATTAAAGTAAGAAAATAATGTTTTTGCAGGAACTGAAGAAATCTCAATGTGTTTTATGGGCAAACATGGTTAAATAAAGATTTAGCAAAATATAAGTTACAAAAAGGGAAGGGAAGTCTGAGATTGTCATCATTGCATATTCCCATACAATAGTGAAATTAGTTCCCTGCATTTAACGCATCATACTTGAGATACACCCAGGTGGAGCAGTGGGCAGCTATGTCAGCATCCAGGGAACAATTGGGGATTAAGTGTCTTGCTCAGAGACACCCCGACATGCGGGAATAACTGGGAGTCGAACCGCGACTTTCTGGTTCCAAGTCGGCTGCCCTACACCACCTCGGCCCCACAAAAACCCAAAGCAACAGCACCCATCTTCCAAATCAGCAAAACCTTCTGGGTACCACTTTACAATAAGGCTCCCCTTATAGATGCTAATAAATAGTTTGTAGATATGTTTTTAAGTCCTCTATAAACACTTTATAAATCATTAATAACTGCTTATTATACATTAATTAAGGGTGACAGAAACAAAACTGACCAGTTTCTTGCCAAATAGTGAGACAAATCTGTTAATATTATATGTTTTATTTTATATGTTCAAAAGTTTGTTGGAGTCAGCCTCCCCACCATCACATACATCTACACCTCCATATGCAGGAAGAGAGCCACCTGCATCATGAAGGACCCCACTCACCCAGAACACACACTTTTTGCCCCGCTCCCCTCAGGAAGGAGGTTAAGGAGCATTAAGTGTAGAACCACTAGACTGAGGAACAGCTTCTATCCTGAGGCTGTTAGACTCATGAATCTCTAACCCGAATAATCACTGTGAAAAATCGCATCATGCTGCTGCTGATCTGTTTCATGTTGATGTGTTCATTCATATTCATTTGCTCACACAGACTCATATTTGTGCTGCTGTTTGATGTATTGTTTTTATGCTGCTAGTGCTTAGCGTATTTTTAGTTTAAAGTTTTTCTTAGTTCATACCTTAGCTCTTATTACAGTTTTTCTTTTACATTTTATACTTTTTTTGGATGTAACTGGGACCCTGTGTACACAATTTCATCCCACCACATGCACCACATGTGGTGTGAATGACAAATAAAGAAACTTTGACTTATATTAAACATTTCAGACTAAGTTCCTACCTTGTAAGCACAATAAGCATTTGTAAACCTATTTTTAGGATATAATATTGTACTTTATCACAGCATTAAAAGTATCTATAGTTGTAAATACTTATAATACAGTGATAAAGTACAATATTAATTCCTAAAAAAAACCTAAGTTTACAAATGCTTATCATGTTTACAAGGTAGTAACTTAGTCTGAAATGTTTATTATAACAACTCTAGATGAAATATATAGGTGCACAGATTTGGCTCACTATTTGGCAAGAAACTAGTCAGTTTTGTCTCTTTCTTGCCCGTAATTAATGCATAATTAGTTATTAATGATTTATAAGGGGAGCCTTATTGTAAAGTGGTACCACATTTGGATATATGCTTTAAAATCTTAACTAATTTTAATTCTTTGGCTTTCATTAGTTGTTGATTTTTATGGTTATACGCTTGTTTTTAGCTTTAATTTATAGTGTTATTGAATTATTTGTACATTTGTTTAATTGTATTACAGCGCTTTGTTCCACTGAGAAGTTTTAAAGGGTTTTACCAATAAATTGAACTGAATTCAGTTGAGGGCAGCAAAGTGACGCAGTTGGTAGATCTGGTGTGAATGAGAGAGTGAATGGTTGTCTCGTTTATCTCCATGTGTCCCTGTGATGGACTGGAGACCTGTCCAGAGTGTCCCCCACCTCTCGTACAGTGATGGCTGGATATGGACACCAGTGACCGCTGCTACTCGAAAAGGAAGACGCGGGTAAAGAAAACGGATGGCTGGATAAATTCAGTTGAATATAGGAATGGCTAAAATATCTGCAGTAGTAGTTAGATTGCATACATCAGACCTATATAAAAGTCAATCAGCATTCACACAACTAAAATTGGGCACCTTTCGGTAAAATTAAATTAAATTGAAAATATAGAATCAGTTAAAAAAAACAATACAAACCAAATAATCAAAATGTGGTGCCAAGTTTTATTGAGTGTAAACTCCAGAAGACGAATTGTACACTGAAAAGAATGTACATTTTTTACAGAAATTTAATTACAAGTATTTTACTACATATCTGTTTATTCTTACAGCTGTGGCTGAGTGGTTAGAGCAGTCGTCCTCCAACGCAAGAGTTGGGGGTTCGATTCCACCAGCAGTCACATACCAAAGTGTCCCTGGGCTGAACCCCTCATTGCCTCCAATGTGTGTCCCGTGTATGAATGTGATAAAGCACTGATTAGTCTTTGTATAGGCAGCACGGTGGCGCAACTGGTAGAGCTGCCTCTCAGAGAGCAGGTCCTTGGTTCAAACCTTGGTCCAGGGACCTTTCTGGGTGGAGTTTGCATGTTCTCTCCATGCATGCGTGGGTTTTCTCCGGGTGCTCCGGATTCCTCCCACAGACCAAAAACATGCATGTTAGGCTGATTGGTAACTCTTAATTGTCCCTAGGTGTGAGTGAGAGAGTGAATGGCTGTTTGTCTTGTTTGTCTCTATATGTCCCTGTGATGGACTTGCAACCCATCCAGGGTGTACCCCGCCCCTCGCAATGTGATTGCTGGACATGGGCACCAGCGACCCCCTTGACCCAAAATGGAATAAGCGGGTAAAGAAAATGGATGGATGGATGGATAGTCTTTGTATAGATCTAGTGGAGTGCTGTATGAATGGATAGATGAGGGCACAGATTGTAGTGTAAAGAACTTTAAGTATCTTGATAAGATAGAAATGCGCTATACAAGTACACCATTTACTTTTTATCTTACCTGATAAAGGCAGGCAATAATGATTTTACCCTAGTATTTGTGTTGGTGTGAACCTGATTCAAGATGGCTACCACAGCCAACTGATTTTACAAAACATAAAAACGGCTCTAATACAGCCATTTTTAAATAAATTGAGCTACAATTTGATATAGTTGTAGTTGGGAGTCATTTAAAACAAAAACACTGAGCGTGGCAACCCGAGATCCATCCATCCATACACTCATTATCTTTTACCCGCTTCTTCCTTTTTGTGAGCCGCGGGGGTCACTGGTGCCCATGTCCAGCCATCACTGTGTGAGAAGCGGGGGACACCCTGGACAGGTCTCCAGTTCATCACAGGGACATATAGAGACAAAAGAGACAAACAACCATTCACTCTCTCACTCACACCTAGGGACAATTTAGAGTTACCAATCAGTCTAATATACATGTTTTTGATCTGTGGGAGGAAACTGGAGTACCTAGAGAAAACCCACATATGCCCGGACAGCAGTGGTGTAATCTACATTTTTGTAGTGGATATTCTGTGCTTAGAAACCAAAGTATACCAATTACTACAAAGTAATCATTAAATTATTTTGATTTTTAAGCATATTGAACATTTCAAAATTTCTCTGATGCTTTTATTTGAATAAATGTACAACAAACTTTGTAGAACAGTTGGCTTTGTATTAAAAGCATGTTATAGAATTAAAAAAAAAACAGTATCAACGCAAAACATGTTCAAGCATTAAGTAGTAAGTACAGAAGCATTAATTATACAAAAAAAACAGGTTGGACCAACTTAGTGCGTCTATAAAATGTTCCAAATGTGTCGACAATGATACAAGCCCATGTCATGTATCATTGTCAATTATACATGACATGGGCTCGTATCACTGGGCACTTTTAAGTGGGGATGTTGAAATTTTCCAAGCTTTCTAGTGGGTATACGCCATATACCCACATATCACATAGACTGCTAAGACAGAACATGCAAACTCCACCCAGAAAGGCCCCCAGACTTTGAACCAGGGTAAACCTGCTCACTGAGAGGCAGCAGCTCTACCAGTTGCGCCACCGTACTGCCCTTGCCTGAGATCCATCCATCCATTATCTTTTACCTGCTTCTTCCATTTTGGGTCATGGGGGTCAACGGTGCCCGTCCAGCAATCACTGTGTGAGGGGCAGGGTGCACGCTGGACAGGTCTCCAGTCCATCACAGGGCCACATGGAGACAAAGGAGACGAACAACCATTCACTCTCTCACTCACACCTAGATAAAATTTAGAGTTACCAATCAGTCCAATATGGTTTTTTTGTCTGTAGGAGGAAACCAGAGTACCCGGAGGAAACACAAGCATGCATGGAGAGAACATGCAAATTCCACCCAGAAAGGCCCCCGGACCAGGATTTGAACCGGGGACCTGCTCGCTGAGAGGGAGCAGCTCAACCAATTGCACCACCGTGCTGCCCTTGTCTGAGATCATGCATGTGAATTTTTTCAGGATTTTATCGAAACCACTATAACTACATAATGAGTCATAAGACTTTAAAACTATCTACACAAGTCATCAATACAGCTACAGTGTGTGCTCTCAAGACATCATTACCTGCAGCGTCCCTTCAGTGTGGACTAAATTAGGTAAAAAGGCCTTTTCTTACTCTGGTCCTGTAATAATTTCCTGCGGGATCAATAAAGTTCTATCTTATCTTATCTTAACCTGGAACACCTTGCAAAAAGATCTGAAGTTGTTGACGTTGACCTCTCTAAGGAATTTTAAACAACTGGCAAAAATCAATGCCGACGTGCCTGTTTTTTAGTGTTTTACACCGTTTCATAATGTAGCTTGTTTTTATTTCGTCTTATTTATATCATTTGTTTAAAACAGGTGTCTCTTGTAAAGTAGTCTTTGTGTTTAAATGATACCAACCTGTATAAATAAAGGTTGAATGCGGAAAAAAAAGAAGAAAAATTGCCTCACGAACTTCACTCCATTCAAAGCGTTGCAAATTTGATTTTCATTTCCAAGTTCCACTTTGATTTTCCATCTTAAAATTAACCCTGAGCCACCTGAGTCACCCGCTGACCCCTCCCCCCTTTCCACCCCAGAGCAACGCAACAATCAGAGTTCTCAGATGACCCCCCCCCCCCCACACACACACACACACACACCCACCCCCAGGCTGCACCATGTGGAGGTGTTGCAAATTTTCCAAAATTCCCTCACTTCTCAGCCCCCCCTCGCCCCATCCATGGAAACTAATGGGATCATTCTGATTCGGTTACGGTGATTCAACAGTTAGAGAGCCACCATCTGGGTTTCTGTTAACCTGAGTCACATGTAAGCCTGTCACTACTGCAAGGTACAGCAGCTCGGTTAATGATTCTTAATCTTTTCTTTAATTAAATTGTGCAGCCAACCTGAAAAATCTATCTTAATGCAAATGAGGAACTCCTTTTTTTGGCATTTGCTTACCGTAATGCACTAATAAGGTTAATTTAATAAAAATCTGTTCCACTTTTTAGAGATAATTGTGTGCTTTCTTGATCTATTTTGTACAGAGCGGCAAAAACTGGTGTTTGTTTGTAGAAATTGCGAAAAAGAGAGAGAAGGGGCTCACGGGACGAGCTCAGGAAAAGAAACCTGCCGTGGATAACAGTGTTTGTATGAAGTGAAAATCTATTTTTCTACACAGCAGTACCACTCTTCAGTCCTTTGTTACAGTTCCTGTCACAGAATAAAAATTATTTTGCGGTATAAAAATAAGAGTCTCTCCTGAAACATCAGGAACAAGAACAGGTTTTATTTGTTTCCTTCAGGTCAAGAATGGAGGAGCATGTTTCCATAGAGGGTAACGTGTTCGTAAGGCAGAGACTGAGCATGACTTTTTATTAACAACATAAATGAACAATCAGAAAAGAGACACTGAAATGTTTTTTTCTGGAAGATTTTGGATTTTTTTTTTTCTATATCTAAGGTCCTGGTGTTGAGCTTGTGATCCCAATCATTGCTCCCCATGAGTCATGCATCACCTGATTCCTTACATCTGACACAATCAGAAACTGTATATACCAGGGGTCTACAACCTGCGGCTCTGGAGCCACATGTGGCATTTTGGTCCCTGTACAGCGGCTCTTTCAAGTTTTGACCAAAACTAACAAAACTGAATTTTATTGGTTGTTATACAAACAACAAAAAAGTACTAGTTTCAGCCATTTTCATGTCTTTTGCAAATACTCACTTTAACTTTTCTGCTTTATTTCTATACTTATTTTTTTCCACAATTCAAAAAAATCATATAGGTCTGCAGTTGTTTATTTATTTAAAAACTATAGGTAACACTTTACAATAAGGTACACAAAATTTGATTAACTACTAGGGAACGCCTCAGGAATGAATCAGGAGCTTAAGGGTAGTTAAGTAATACTTACTGGGGAACACACAGCCAAGCCTTATTAGGGGAGTATTGGTTAGTTACCTTGTAAATCAAGAGGAACTAACAAAGAACTAATGAGTAGTTATCAAGGAAATGAAAATAACCAAGGAACCCATTAGTTCCTGACTAACACCCGTCGTAGTTTGGATGGATGATGTCACCGTAGCTGGTGGAGATGCAGCAGCAGAGAAGTGTTGCGATTGCTATGAGCAATGGGGTAATCTAGTGTCGGGGTCCATTAGGGGAAGAATGGGTCATACATGGGGAATCAGAGGTTTTTAAACAAATCCAAAAGGCAGTCCAGAATCCAAAATCCAAAGGCCAGAAAGAGTTGTCATTACCAGGATCAGAAGGGTAGAGCAAGAACAGATGGGGAGCAGGCAAAAGGGATCCAGGAGGCAGGCTTGGGGTCAAAACAAGAGATTCAGACGGGATCAAAGAGGAAACACTGGACATCTAGTACCAATAATGTGTTTGATAATCTGGCAAGGAGCTTGAGTGACAGGAGCTTTTAAATAGAGCAGGCAGCAGGTGCAGGGCATGAGGCTGATTGAGCTGTGGTGCAGAGTGTGTGTTGCTGAGAGGCAAAGCTTGAGAGCAGAGCATGACAGGGCAGAAATAAGACAGGAAGAGGCATGAACATGACATAAAAAGGGTACCTACATGACAGCTACCAGTCAATGATCAACTGATGAGTTAAGTATCAGTTAAGTCTTATTTCTTAAAGACATGACTTTCAGATACTATCAGCTTTAGTGCTTTTAGGTCAGACTCTTTTTTTCAATCCTTTGCTTGTCCACCTTTGTGTTTTACACAGATGCTGCAAAATATGCTGTCCTGAAAATCTACAAAAAATTAAATTAAATATAAAATAAATTAAAAAGTGAGAAAATAGATTTTCTATCATCTATCCATCCATCTATCAATCTATGTATCTATACCCATCTACCTATCCATACCCATCTACCTACCTATTTATACCTGCCAACCTATCTATCTATACCTACCTATACGTACATACCTATACCTACCTACATACCTATCGATACCACCTACCTATCTATACCTACCTACCTTCCTACCTACCTACCTATACCGACCTACCTATCTATACCTACCTACACCTACCTATTTATACCTACCTACACCTACCTACTATTTATACCTACTTACCTACCTACTATTTATACCTACTTACCTATCTATACCTTCCTACACCTACCTACTTATTCCTACCTACATACCTATCGATACCTACCTACTTATCTATACCTACCTACCTACACCGACCTACCTAACTATACCTACCCATCTACTCATCTATACCTACCTACACATACCGACCTATACCTACCTACCCACCTATCTATACCTTCCTACCTACCTATCTATACCTACCTACATCTACCTACCCATCTATATCTTCCTACACCTACCTACCTATACCTACCTATTTATACCTATCTATACCTTCCTACCTATCTATACCTACCTACCTACCTACTGATACCTATCTATACCGTCCTACCTACCTACCTACCTACCTACCTACCTACCTACCCAATTACACCTACCTACCTACAGCTACTTACATATACCTACATACACATACCTACCCATCTATACCTACTTATCTATACCTACTTCTCTATACCTACCTACCTATCTATACCTACCTACACCTACCTACCTATCGATACCTACCTACACCTACCTACCTATCTACCTACCTATCTATCTATTGATTGTCAAAGCTCTGAAAAGTGTTGAACAGGTCCACTTGAAAGAAAAATGGAAAGAAATTAGTACTTTAAAACTTTTTCACAGTACGGAGCTTCCATATAAAGCTGTTTTTGCAGACGGATGACATAAGCTTTAAAAGAGCCCAAAATGTTCAGTTCTTTAGTATATCTTAAACATCAGATTTAAGTTTAATGTCCATAAAAGAAAAAGTCACTAACTGATAGAAAACAATCACAGAGTCCCTAAAACAAAAACAAACAAACAAAAAAAAGCTCTGTAGATTAAATCATTTGAACAGCTGCTGAAATTGTGTTCTCTTGGACAGATTCTCGAGTTAAATGCATAAAAACTCAACGGATGTTTAGTTTGCTTAGGAAAAAGAAGTCATTAATTAGATTACATTAACTCCAAAGGCTTAGTGGGGATTAATGTCAAGAAATGTGTTCACTCTGTAGAAAGAGCCTGTGTACCTGGGTGTGCTTCAGACCTGATTAACTCTCACAGCGGTGAGCTACGGAGGCTCTGACAGCTCACATCTTGTTGTCTACCTGGCACTTTGTGAGCAATCTCACCACTGTGCTTCTGGGAGGAAGGTAGATTTAGACATTGTGTGTGTGTGTGTATTTTTCAGCTGTCGGCAGAATAACACACGATCACTGTCTCTTTTTCTATTATTTCATTCCTCCTGTTTCGTACATCTGCTCTGTGCCCTCTCCGCTGCTCTTGGAAGCAGCTTATTCAAGATGTGAGTGCAGTCAAGGTGCCGGTTGGAAAAGGTGAACCACTGCTGCATAACCCAGCATCCTCCCTGGTGGCGGCCTGCGCTGGCAGGAGGCTTGCGTCAAGAGACGAGAGCCGGAGCGTGTTAGAAGCTCCTTGTCACCGTTGTCCTGGACGACAGCTTTCCGGAGGAGAGAAGAAGACATCCATCAACGTCTCCTTGGCATGATTCCTGCGCTGCTGGGAATAACATATCCGCTCCGAGGTGAGAGTAAATTCTCAAGTCAAATAATAAAACCTCTAGAAGAGGTAGACAAGAGTGGGAGGGGTCTGAGGGGAATAAAAGATACCCCCCCACACACACACACACACACATTGCTTTGCTTCGTACAGAGGTAAAAATATTATCATACCACACATCATAAAGTGCAATCCAGCCGATAACTTGACAGCCCCGACGCCAGACAGCCTCACTAACAAGTCTGACAATTGAAAGTTGAGGTGAGCCTTCTGGGAGATGAAGCAGGGAGGGGGGTGGGGAGGCCTGTTGGCTAAGTGTGCTCCCTCCCACCTGCCAGAAACACACAAATGAGCTCTCTCCCCTTCTCTTCCTTTAACGGTGAATAAAATTGTCTCTCGTGTGGTGTGGCAAGCAAAGGTGTGGAAGCCGGTAGCATCACCTAAGTGAATGCGTGCTGATCACATCGTTGCTTAATGAGCTCCTTAGAAGGTTGAAAATAGCTGAGCCCCCACCCCTCCATACCTATATGTGTCTCCTCACCCCCCGTCCCGCCTCATGGTAGCTTGTCAGGTAGAGCTTCACTTATTTGTGGCTCTGGCTGTCATCCAAAGCGAGGTGAGGTGGGGAGGTGGAGAGAAGGTGATGAAGTTGATGAAGAAAAGTTACGATTTCAAAGGAGCACGCAGACTGTGGAGAAAACCATGGTACAAATTATGTTTATTTTGAAATCTGACATTAAAAAAATCATAATTTGCCTTTAAAAAGCTGTGTGATGAACGTTTCTGCTCTCATTTGCTTCTGCAAAAATGTTTGTTGGTTTGTCACCATCATAGAATGGGGCTACAGCATCTACAGTCAAGTAGTAAAAACTGAATACTGTATTTAAGTTCAAGCTCACTAATCCAGGTAAAAAAGAATCTAACAAAGTTAAGTCAGGTCCTCTGGATGGTTTCTTTATGTTGAAATGTTTTAGCCTTCATCCAAAGGACTTCGTCAGTCCAAGGAGGCACAACAAGCTCAGTCCAACAGGCAGCACACTCACATAGTGGACCAACGAGTTTGATGGTGATAAGATGGTTTCTGGAGTCCGCCCTCTCCCCCGTTGCCTCGTCTGACGCAGCCATGTCCAAAGTGGTTCAAAACATCAAAGTTCATGCTCAGTGATCCAGGAAGAAAATCCAACAAAGTTAAGTCAGGTCATCTGGATGGTTTCTATGTGTTAAAACATTTCGTCCTTCATCCAAAGGACTTCATCAGTCCGAGGAGCCACAACAAACTCAGTCTTTTAAGTGGAACACTCACATAGTGAGCCAACCAGTTTGATGGTGATAAGATGGTTAACATCTTAACTGGTCCAGAATGCAGCAGCCTGATTTTTAACCAGTATTAGCAAAAGAGAGCACATTACACCAGTCTTGGCCTCCCTGCACTATCTACCGGTTCACCTTCTAATCCAGTTCAAAATACTCCTGTATGTCTACAAATCATTGAACAGCCCCCCCCCCCCCCCCCACACACACACACACACACACACAATCTCTCTGATTTGCTACAGCCATATGTCCCACCACATTCTCTGAGGTCAGTGGACCAGTTCCTTCTCACAGTTCCAGGAACTCGTCTTAAGCGCAGAGGTGACAGGGCCTTCTCTGTAGCAGGACCAAGACTTTGGAATGAGTTACCTCTGCTTGTCAGACAGGCCCCCTCCCTCTCGGTTTTCAAATCCCGTTTAAAAACCCACTACTATTCCGTAGCTTTCAACACCAGAGGATCTGTGTTTTGAACCTGTATGCTCCACACTGGTTAGTCGTTATATTTATTATCGGCAACGTTTTTATATCTATATTCTGATTTACTCCATTTTGTATGTTGCTTTGTGTGTTGCTTGTTTTTCTGTCTGTACAGCACTTTGGTTGGCCTTGTCACTGTTTTAAGTGCTCTATAAATAAAACGGTATGACATGGTAACATGAACGTTGACGTTTTGAACCACTTTGGAAATGAATTTGTAAATCTAATATATGCTAAAAAAAATAGGTTTACAAATGCTTATTGTGCTTACAAGGTAGTAACTTGGTTTGAAATGTTTAATCTAACAACTCTAGATGAAATATATAGGTGAACAGATTTGGCAAGCAACTGGTCAGTTGTCTCTGTCACCCTTAATTAATGCATAATAAGCAGTTATTAATGATTTATAAAGTGTTTATAGAGGAATTAATAACATATCCATACATTTTTCATTAGCCATCTATAAGGGGAGCCTTATTGTAAAGCGGTACCACATTTTGTGCTTCTTCTAACTTATTTCTGCTCATTTCAGCTTGTTATGGTCCTTTCAGAATTTTCTGCTATTTCAGCTTTTTCTGCTATTTCAGCTACTATATAGCTGTTTTATGCTAATTTTAGCATTTTCATTTAATTCAACATTTTTTTACTAATTTAAACTTTTTTCAGCCTGATTCAGCAAAAAAAAATGTGCTCTATCCACTTCCTTCTTGTAATTTAAGCTTCTTTCTGCCTTTTCAGCTAGTATTCAGCTGTTTCCTGATGCATGCTCAATAATCCAGGTAGAAAAATCCAAAAAAGTTCAATCTGGTCCACTGGACATTCAAAAAAACAAAAAACAAAACAAAGCAAAAAAATCTAGAAACGTTTCGTCTCTCATCCAAGAGACTTCCTCAGTCTGAGGTGCTGTTTTCAGCTCAGTCTCTTAAATAGCACCTTCACAGAGTGGATCAACCAGTTTGCTGCTGACAACCAAAACCAGCTGATCACATGCTCAAGAAGGACCATCAGCCTAACAATGGATCATTAGCACACTGATGGCTGTTTACTACTCACAGAAGGCTGAGTGATACTAGCAATCACAGCATTGTAAGAGGGGGACAGTTGAACCCGGAGGCCTCCACCCCTGTTTAATGATGGACGATTTCTTTTCACAAAGATGGCCTCCTTTACTCCTCTCTCAAACCATCGTTCCTCTCTATCCAGGATGTGAACATCTTCATCCTTGAAAGAGTGACCGCTGGCCTGGAGATGAGTGTAGACCGCAGAATCCTGGCCTGATGATGTTGATCTTCTGTGCTGGGCCATCCTTTTGGCTAGTGGCTGTTTAGTTTCCCCGATGTAAGACTGATCACAGCCCTCCTGACACTGAACAGCATACACAACATTACTCTGTTTGTGCCGGGGGACTGGATCTTTGGGATGAGTGTGTTGTCCTACACTGAATGTGTTGTTATTGGAATAGTGATGGTGTTGATGAGTTATTAGTAAGTTAAACTTATTTTGTTGTCGAGTCTTGGACTTGACATGCTGTGCTAAGCGTGCCTGATCTGTACAGTCCAACACTTGCTGAAGTGTGGTCTGATCTAGACACATAGTTAGTTTCTGTTTAATGTGCTCTTCTTTGGCCTTCAAGGCCTCAATAGTAAAATTGGTCTGTCTCACCCGTTCATTCAGCAGCTGGGTTTGTGCCTTCTGAAGGATCTTGCTTGCCCGGTGCCCGCTGACCGATGATTTTAGTTCCAGGCTCTTGGGAATGATGCCACTTTGTCGACATCTGAGGTTGAATCGCAAGTGGTTCCTGTAGTCTGCCCTCTTCCTTGCTGTTTTCTCAAACTCTCTTACTAGTTTGAGGCAATCCTGGCCAAAGTGATTCAAAATATCCTGATGCATGCTCAATAATCCAGGTAGAAAAATCCAAAAAAGTTCAATCTGGTCCACTGGACATTCAAAAAAACAAAAAACAAAACAAAGCAAAAAAATCTAGAAACGTTTCGTCTCTCATCCAAGAGACCTGGATTTCTACCTAGCTCAGAACACCACATACAGAACACCATGGACTTTGTGGATAAGGTGAGGGATGTCATCATGGAGACTGATGAAACAATGGTCTCTTT
>NC_056520.1:15598113-15600008 GCF_014905685.2 Nematolebias whitei
CTCAGCGATCGGCAGCTCACGGCGGCATAAGCGTGAGACAGCTGAACAAACCCGGTGACGAGCCCCGCCCCCAGCGTGAGCGGCGCGCGCCCCTCCAGAGAAAACGTGTGCTCCCGCGAGGCTCGCAACCTTCACTCCGACAGCACGGCGTTGATGAAGTCACGCCCTCCGCCTCTCAACGTTCGCACAGCGACGTTAAACGTCATCAGCTGGCACACGCTTCACCTCGGCTCACCCAGACATGAAGGTTGGTCCGCGATCCAGACGCAGCGCACGGGCGCGTGCAGAACAACCTTTTCGAGGAAGCCTCGCCTTGGGTCACGCGGAAAACATTTCCGCGACGCATGACGGCGGTCGAGGCGGCGGATTGGATGACATCCGTTCAAAACACGGTGCATCACTTAAACGCACGTCCACTCCACGAACGTTACGCAGAGTGGCTAAAAACATGCTCGCCGGACAGATGGATGGACAGAGTGTTATGCAAGGGTTACATGCTGCAATTTGCAACCCGACCCCCTCCGTTCGGAGGAGTTATGGAGACGGTCCTGTCATCACCAGACCAAATCTCAGCCTTAAATGCAGAAGTTCAGGAGCTTCTGATAAAAGACGTAATCTCCAGAGTTCCCAACGGAGAGGAAAACACAGGGCTTTACTCACGCTACTTCCTGGTCCCCAAACGGACCGGAGGGATGAGACCGATTCTGGTTCTGTCAGCTTTCAACAAAGCGATCATGGACAGGCTGTTTCACATGCTGACAACCAGACAGCTGTTGGACAGCATCCAGAGAAACAACTGGTTTGTTTCCATCGATCTAAAAGATGCTTATTTTCACATACCTATCATCCCAAAACACAGGAAATTTCTGCGTTTCGCCTTTCAGGGGATGAAGTATCAGTACAACAGGCTGCCTTTTCGGGTGTTCCCTCGTGCCTCGTACGTTCTCAAAGTGTGTGGAGATAGCCTTGCATCCACTGCACAGAGCAGGGATGAGAATTTTGTTTTACCTGGACGACCTGCTGCTCCTGTCACACTCCACACAGGAGGTGCTGATGCAGACTCAGGTGCTGGCATCACACCTGTTAAATCTGAGCTTCGTCATAAATTGGAAGAAAAGCTTGATTTTCCCGTCCCAGACAATTGTTTATCTGGGAGTGGAATTAAATTCAACTACCATGAAGGCTCGCTTATCACAAACGAGACCTGGCAAAGTGATAACAGCTGTCTCCGTCATGAAGCTGTTATGAATGATGTCATCAGCTCACACAGTGGTTCCGCTGGGTTTGTTACACATGAGACGCCTCCAGAGGTGGTTTGCGCGTCTGCGTGTGGATCCAGTAAAACAAAAAAGACGGATGATCACTGTCCCTTCCTCTGTGAGGGCAGACCTCCGACACTGGGGAAACACCCTGGTTCTGTCAGAGGGAGTCCCCGTCAGCAGACCCACGTCACACGTGTCAGTCTTCACGGACACGTCGCTGTCAGATTGGGGGGGGACATGCCTATTTCAAGCAGTAGGGGCGCTGTGGCCCCACCACACATCAGTCCACATCAATGTTTTGGAGTGTCGCACAGTGCTGAATGTGATTCAACACTTTGCTCCCGTGCTACAGAATCAACACGTGTTGATTCACACAGACAACATGGTGACTACTGCATACATAAACCGCCAGGGGGGTGTGCGTTCAGCCCAGATGTTACACATTGCGCGAAAGCTACTGTGTTGAGCTCACCAAACCTGATCTCCATCAGAGCGTTTTACATACCCGGTGTTCTATACAGAGGGGCAGATGTGATGTCCAGGGGCGGTCCACGTCACGCGGACTGGACCCTCCATCCAGTCCTGATGGTTCAGACGTGGCAGAAGTTTGGCAAAGCAGCTGTGGACCTGTTT
>NC_056520.1:15600108-15605246 GCF_014905685.2 Nematolebias whitei
TGGTTCAGACGTGGCAGAAGTTTGGCAAAGCAGCTGTGGACCTGTTTTGCGACACGAGAGAACGCTCAGTGTCAACTATGGTTTTCCCTGAGCCCGCAAGATGATCCACCGCTGGGAGCGGATGCATTTGCTCACAGCCCGTGGCCCACAACGCTTCTGTACGCGTTTCCCCCACCTCCTCTGATTTTACGGTTCCGGAACCGAGTTCAGGAGGAGGGATTGACAGCTCTTCTGGTGGCTCCCGAGCGCGTGAACGCACCATGGTTCCCAGTCCTGCAACGTCTGTTGTCGGGTCGTCCGTGGAAACTGCCGTGGAGGGAGGTCACTCTCCTTCAAGCAGGAGGAGCGTTCAGGAGTTACCCAGAAATAGGCCAGCACCTGTGGGTCTGGCCGCTGAGCGGTCCCGCTTAGAGAGGATGGGTCTCCCTCAGGAGGTAGTGCGCACAATCCAAGATTCACGTGCTGCATCTACCACAGCGCTGTACACATCAAAGTGGACGGATTTTCAGCGCTGGTGTACAGAGAAAGGTTTAGAGGCCACCTCATGCCCATTAGGCAGCGTGCTGTCTTTTCTTCAACAGCTGATGGATAGGAAGTTGGCATTCAGCACGATTAAAACGTACGCTGCAGCCATCTCTTCCTGCCACGAAGGGTTCGGAGACAGAACAACTTTTAATCACCCGCTGATGAAGCGGTTTCTAAAAGGTGTACAAAGACGTAGGCCTGTTTCACGCCCACTTGTTCCACAGTGGGATTTAACGCTGGTCCTGCGAGCCCTGATCAAAGCCCCATTTGAGTTTTTGGATCAGGTTTTCACTTAAATTCTTGTCTCTTAAAACAGCCCTGCTGCTGGCTTTAACATCCGCTAAGAGGGTGAGTGATTTATCTGCCCTCTCTGCCGCTCCGTCATGTCTCAGAATCCTAGCTGACGGTAGTTCAGCTGATTTAAGACCAAACCCAGCTTTTATGCCTAAAAACATCACGAGCTCTTTTAAATCAAGAGTGATATCGTTGGAGGGATTTTTTCCCTCCCCCCCACAGATCAGAAGAAGAAGCATCTTTCCATCTTCTCTGTCCGGTGCGGGCGTTGACGTGTTACATAGCGCGCACAGCTGTAATGCGTCAAACTCAACACTTGTTTGTGCATTATAGAGATGCATCTGCAGGTCGCCCGTTATCCACCCAGCGCTTGTCACACTGGCTGTGTGAGGCCATTTCTGAAGCCTACGGAGCATCAGATCTAGAGCCTCCGGTCAACCTCAAAGCACACTCGACCAGGAGTATCGCATCTTCGACTGCCTTGCATAATGGTATGTCAATGCAGGACATTTGCACTGCGGCTGCATGGTCAACACCCTGCTCATTTATTCGCTTTTACCTACGCGATGTGACGGCTCGTTCCATGACACATTCTGTCCTTAGTGCTCTAACAGAATGAATATTGTTGTTTTTCATGGAACTCTGTTTAAGCTCACATCTGTCTGCATGCATTACAGTGTGAGATGTTGTTATCAGTCACAAGTTGTGTCTGTGATTTTGGTTCTATTGTCACTAATCAGTTCATGACTATTGTTACCAATCAGTTCATTTGATCAATAATCAGTTCATTGATATTAATCTGTTTATATATTGTTCAGCCATGATCCAGCTGGTTCATGCCCCCCCCCCCCCTTCTTTTCAACATCCTCTCCCCGTTGAAAGTTTTTTCCGGGGCGTCCATGTTTTGTCAGAACGCATAGTTACACAACATGCGTCTGTGCATGGCACATAATTACGCGATGCGTAGTTATGCACATGGGGAGCTGAGTGACAAGACGTTTTTTTGGGCAAGCTTCCGCTTCTTACTGTGTTCGAATGGACCCAGTGAGGCGAGGACCACATCCGCTTCGCCCTTAACCCATCAGCGACAGCCTTAAAGGGCGAAGCCTATATGACATAGAACGTTGGTTACGTACTGTAACCCCAGATTCTATGAATATAGGCGTAGCCCTTTAAGCGTCGGGCCTCACTGGCTCCTGAATAGCTGAAGAAAAAATAAGCTATTTGGGAGCAGATTACCCGCTCTTAATGTAATTTATACGGATCGGGTGGGGCCCACACAGCAGGTGGGCGTGGACTAATTTTTTCAGTATGATGCTTGCGCATAACGGGATAAACCCATCAGCGACAGCCTTAAAGGGCTACGCCTATATTCATAGAATCTGGGGTTAAAGTACGTAACAAACGTTCTTTCTGCTTTCTCTGCTAATTTAGGCTTGTTCTTCCATTTCAGCTACATTTCAGCATGTTTTTTTTTAGATAATTTCAGCTATTTTTCACAATAAGCATTCTGCATTTTAGCAGGAAATTCACTTCCTTTTGTTTGTCATCGTTTTGTAACTAGTGGATCATAAACAGTTGTAACAGTCAGCACATACATACACATTAAATCGGGTTGTTTTTTTTACCTTGTAGCGACATCAACTGAATTCCAAATGAGGTAAATAAAATGCATTGCAGCTGAAACTACAACAAAACATCCACAAACAGAATTAGAAAGTTCATTTTACAGCACATTTAAACAGTTTTGAGTTTGTTTGTTTTTTAAATCTCCCAATGTGTGAAACTACAACCACGTGTAGAAACTATATTACAAAAATACATTCAGCAACAAAACGTAATTTACATCCTGTCAATAATTAATCCAGGAATACCTGCTCCCAACATGTGTAATCTTCTTAGGATTATGTAGGGTGGGGTGGGGGGAATGCGGTCGCAGCTGTGACAGGTGTTCCAGCATTAGCATCCATTAAAAACAGATTATGTGGCAGTTGCTCTCATTTTAGTGGCTGACATGGAGGAAAATGTTGATGCTGGCAGCATAGCTGTTGCACGGCACAGGAGTGCTGTGCAATACGCCTCTGTAATCATGAATGGCTATTATCTAGATGTCTTTTTTAAACCTTTATTTATCCGCTGAAGGTTTGCTGAGCTCACACATCCCTCTGCAGCAGTGTTCCCACTTTGCACACTGATGAATACACACACACACACACACGTCTGAATATCCTGATGCATGCTCAATAATCACACACGTGTGAACTTTTCAATGAGCCTTTTACATGCTGGACATTCGGATTTACTTAGTTTAATACAAATAAGGGGTTATAATATGAGTTTCAAGTAAGTGTTTGCATTTCTAAATAAAAATAGAATAAATAACAAAATAAATCTCATAATTAACCAGCACAATACCATTTACAAACAGAAAAAAATTGCATAAAAATATCATTTTAGAGTTAAATCCATGAAAGTCTGCCTACAAAATGACCAAACCACAAAAATTACCCCCCCCCCCCCCCCATACCTCTTCCTTCAGATGCAGTAATGGCTAGCAGGTCATACAGGGAAAAAAGGAAGTGCTAACATTCAGTCACAGATGCAAGTCTATATAATGAGACCCAGAAAGAAGACGCCATAATATCCTTGCTAATAAGGTATAATCGTCTCATTGTAATCAAGTTACGTGCAATTTATGAGGGTTAGGGAATGGGCCTTTGGACTCGTGATGCTTCCCCTCCCCACCGGATCCTGGTGAGCGTGAGAGTGAGCGTTGTTCCAAAATTGCAGGATGACACAATACAATACACACACATTCTTGTAAATGTACATTTTGGGGACTTTGCATTGACTTCCACTCATTTTCTATCGCCAAACCCTAACCCCCCCCCCCCCCCCAAGTGAGACTTCTTCTTATGGGAACCTGGCTTTCCCCATAATGAGCAGTTGTTCTCACAATGCATGATTTTTTGTAAAATTTGTCCCTACAAGGTAACCTGAAACAAAAACATTCTCACACACACACACAAACACGACACGTAAAACAATCTGTTGAAGTGCATTTGGTAGAAAAAATTTCTGGTATAAAAAAAACTGTTGAGCTTTTTAAAAAATATTTAAAGGTTTATGAACATTACTGAGAACTGGAAAAAAAAAGAAAAACGTTGAATAAATTTGCCAAAAATATAAAAAATATATATTTTACAAGAAAATAAAAGATGTGTCTTTAGTGTATTCCCTAATAGGTTTTACTGTATATCACATTAACACAGTTAGTAATATGAGGGAGGCACTAATAGTTCAGATATTTGGCATAATACACACGATTTTACTCATTCTGTCGCATAACTGACATATTTTTGTTTTGAACTCAACACAGCCAAAGTGAAACAAGAAGTGACGACAGAGGAAGGTCTTTAAAAGGAGAACTCCCTGGTCTTTGTTAGAACAAACTGACTCTTCGTCGTGTCTCTGTGATAGTGACTCAAAAATATCTAAAGAAGCGTTAAATGTGTCTACTGTCTGTGTTGTTAGCCATTGTCATCAGCAGTTTTATTGCAGTTTCATGAATATGGTCCATGAATATGTTGGTCAATTACTTTCACCTTTGTTGTCTATAAGTTGTCTCATTTAGTGTAAGTTGACATGGCTTTTTGTGTAGATCTTCTGCAGTGTATTTATGTTGCTCAGGTTTGTACAGTGAATGCTTGGAAGATAAAACTGTTGGACTTTTCACATTTTCAAATGTATATATGGTGAAACACTTTGCTTGCGATACATCAGTGCTAGCATGCTCTTGTTAGGTGTGGAAAAGTTATTTTGTAGAAGAACACTAGTTGCTAAATGGTCACATGACATGACTGATATGAGCCAAGTCCAACAAACTTTGTCACACTCATTTATTTGTGCTTTATGCTCCTTTTATTCTCATACTTAGGCCAACTACTATGTTATACATTGTATGTATCCATGTATGCATGTAGATAGACAGAAATAGATAGAGATAGATAGATATATAGAGCTAGCTAGAGATAGATAGATAGCAATGGAGATAGAGATATAGATAGAGATAGAGATATATATAGACAGATAGATTGAGATAGATATAAATAGTGATAGAGATAGATAGAGATAGCTAGCAATAGATATTGAGATGTATAGAGATAGATAGATATAGAGATAGATGGAGATAGAGATAGATATAGAGATAGATGGACAAGATATAGATAGTGATAGATATACATAGATAGAGCGAGAGAGAGAGCGAGAGAGATAGATGATACATTTTATATAGATAGATAGATAGATAGCGATATATA
>NC_056520.1:15605346-15636391 GCF_014905685.2 Nematolebias whitei
GATAGATAGATAGATAGATAGATAGATAGATAGATAGATAGATAGATAGATAGATAGATAGATAGATAGATAGATAGATAGATAGATAGATAGATAGATAGATAGAAACTAAAAAAATCACTATCATATTAATCAAAAAGAATGAAGGTTACCTATTTTTTCAAAAGCTTTAATCATTGCAGCTAAAAGATAAATTGAACCCAGGCAAATTTGAGAAACTAATACATGCTCAAGTTTTCAAAACCATTTTAAACATACTGTAATATTATACTGTAAAGAGCTTGTGTCTGCTTGGGCTGATTCAGTTACATTTTTCTCCTCACATTCATCAGACAAAAAAAGAGAAAGTTTTCTAAGACCCAAAGCAAAGTAAACTAGCTCACCTTGTAGCACCAAATGTGTTTTCTATGTATGTAGCTGTCTCCGTACCAGGGTAATTGCATTCCTCAGCCAAACACCCACCCATTGGTGATTTGATACCATCTGTTTGATGCACATACGTGTGTGTTTGTGGTTTCTGGAACACATTACTGCTGGTAAGACAAACCTGCCTGCGATTGTACTAATAAAGGTCTTATTCCTTCGGCTCACCCTCAACGGTAGACAGCCCCAATTACATAAAACGACTGGAACGCAAAGGGGTTGTCTTCCACGACCTCGCTGGCACAAGCTTTGAACTTCCACCAACTTCAAAAGGTATTCGTTGAGTGATTACTGGCTAAAAGACAGAGTTAGGAAAGAAAATGGGGGAAAATAAATGTATCCATCATATCAGAAATATCCAAACACTGACACTGTGCCTATAAACCTGCAGATGTAATACCACAGCAACAGAGGGGGCTCATTATAAAAGATGACAGAAAAGGTGAGCTTAATAAAATTGACCAAATTCAAAAGGATGTTTTACAAAATGGAAACTGCTGTACATTTTTACTGTGGAAAAAACAGAGTCTCACACAAAGACAAAGTTGGCAGCCTGGTGGAGTCTGAGTGGGTGAGCGCCTTGCTGAGACAGCCCATCAATCAGCCCTTCAAACACCTTTCCCCCCCACTTCCTGTAAGTGCTCTGCGATCCACAGCGGCTGCCAGGGGTCCACAGGAAGCCACAGGGTGAGGATTCAGCAAACCTATTTTTTCCTTTTAATTTGAGCAATTGCTGCAAGTATTGATTGAGCAAGAGCACAATGCAGTAACAGGAGAGGTGGAGAGAGAAGCGACAAGGGGGGAGGGCCCGGGCACCGTTAATGTAGCTCCAACAGAGGAATCAAACGCTCCCTCTTGTTTTAAGAGCTGCTCCACCCTGGCTGCACAAGGCAACGGTGCCGAGCGGGTCGATAGTGCTGATTAAACGGCACATATCCTGGTCATCAATATTATACACACTCTATTTGCGGGGCACCAATGTTGAAGTCACACTGCTGGTGAGGTGGATAAATACAGTAGAGCTAACACTAGATGTTTGGGGCAAAGGCCTAAAAGTCGCTAAGATTTCATGAACAGACACAAGTAAAAAACGCTTTAACAATAAAATTTTAAGGTCTCGGGCTCATTTACTGACTGTTAATCATTTGTCAATGTGCATGAAGTTAAAAGTCAACAAGTGGTAGTCCACCATCACTGTAGAATTTGAATAGTGAATGTTAGAATTTGAATAGTGAATGTTTGTAGTTTCTGTGATATTTTTTTTCTAAAACTGAATGTAAGGGAATCCAGGTAAATTTTGATGTTGGTGAAAGATAATCAAGTGGATAGTGGTTACACTGTGAATATGAACAGAAGTAGTCTTTTTTCCTGTCCGTGGCAGCGCAGTGTTGAATTCAGTCCAGCAGAGGGAGTAAATTTATTCACAAGGTGCAATGACAGAACCAGGAGGTGGTCAGTGGTGGTCTTGGCTACCAGAGACTAATCGTTGACCACCCCACTGGCCACCAAAATCATTTGAGGAAACTACTTTTAAACAGTATAAAAACTCAAAAACATCCATCCATACATCCATTTTCTCCTGCTTGTTCTGAAGTCAGGTCTCAGGGGCAGCAGCTTGAGCAGGGAGGTCCAGACATCTCTTTCCACTGCCACCTCTTCCAGCTCTTCTGGGAGGATCCCAAGGCGTTCCCAGGCCAACCAAGAGACATAGTCTCTCCAGCGTGTCCTGGGTCTTCGCTGAGGCCTCCTCCCAATGGGACATGCCTGAAGCATCTCCCTAGGGAGGCGCTCAGGGAGCATCCTTACCAGATGCCCGAACCACCTCAACTGGCTCTTCTCAATGTGGAAGAGTAGCGGTTCTACTCCAAGTCTCACTAGGAAAACTGAACTTATCACCCTGTCTCTAAGGGAAAGTCCAACTTCCCCGTGGAGGAAACTCATTTTAGACACCTGTATCTGCAATCTTGTTCTTTCGGTCACTGTCCAGAGTTCGTGCCATAGGTGAGGGTAGGACTGTAGATGGACCAGTAAACAGAGAGCTTTGCCTTACAGCTCAGCTCCCTATTCAGCATAACGGGCTGGCACAGTTTGCAATACTGCAGACACTGCACCAATCCATCTGTCAAACTTGCGGTCCATTTTTCCCTCACTCATGAACAAAATCTCGAGATACTTGAAGTCCTCCACTTGAGCCAGAAACTCGTCCTCAACCCAAAGAAAGCAAACCACCCCTTTTCAAATGAAAACCATGGCCTCAGATTTGGAGGTGCTCATTCTCTTACCAGCCACTTCACACTCGGCTACGAACCACTTCAGTGAGAGCTGAAGATCATGGCACGATGATGCTAACAGAATTACATCATTCGCAAGTAGCAGATAAGGAATCCTGAGGCCACTGAACCAGATACCCTCTGCCCCCTAGCTGCACTGATAAATTATATCCATAAAAGTTATGAATAAAATCAGTGACAACGAGCATCCCTGGTGAAGTCCAACTCCCACCCTGAAGGGATCTGACTTACTACCGGCTCACTGCGGCCAATGCGAACCAGAAACTTGCACCGCTTGTAGAGGAACCGACCAGCCTGTAGCAATGGGCCACCAATGCCATACTTGAGGAGCATCACCCACAGGGTCTCCAAGGAACATGGTCAAACAGTTTCCTCAAGTCCATAAAACACATGTAGACTGGATGGGCAAACTCCCATGAACCCTCAAGGACCCTAGTGAGGGTAAAGAGCTAATCCAGTTTTCCACAGCCAGGATGGAACCCACTTGTTCCTCCTGAATCTGAGGTTCGATCAACAATCAGATTCACTTCTCCAGTACCCTTGAATAGACCTTACTAGGGAGGATAAGGAGAGTGATGCCCCTATATTTGAAGCACACGCTCCGGTCCCTCTTTTTGAAGAGGGGAACCACCACCCTAGTCTGCCAGTTGAGTGCCACTGCCCCCCATGTTCACATGATGTTACAAAGGCTTGTCAACCAAGACAGCCCCACAACATCCAGAGCCTTCAGAAAATCAGAGCAAATCTCAACCTCCCCCAGAGCCCTGCCACTGTAGAGCTTTTAACTACTCTGCGACGTCAACCATGGTAATGGACAGACCAACACCCCCCCCCCCCCCCCCCCCCCCCCCCCCCCCCAACTCAGCTTCCTCTATGGAAAATGTTCCATTGGGATTGAGAAGGTCCATGAAGTAGGAGAAGAAGGTCCTTCCACCTCCCGACTAAAAAGCGTACTTGCTCAAATTATAGAGGTGGCTAGTTTACATAGATATATTGTGGTGGTCATCATGAATTGTGACGTGGCAACACAATTTTCTTTTTTTTTTCTCTCTTTTTTTGTGCCTAGATGTTTGGAGGAGGGGGGTGGGGGGTCTTCCGCTGGAGAATTTAGAATGAAGTAAATGCAATTTCCTACATTCTGGTGTATTTTACAAAGGTTTATTACTGTAGGTTAACATGAAACAAAAGCTGTAAACTCAATTATTATTAAAATCTCTCCGACTGCAAAGCGTTCGCAATGCAACACCGCTGCAGCTCTGCAGGTAAGGGACGTTCACTTCAGGACAAATTGAGGTTGCTGATTGGTCAGTTGCTGACATGCCTACTGGATAGATTGACAGGTGGGTCGAGGCTCCGACTACAGCAAAAAAATAAAAACTCATAGATTTTACTGGCCTGTTTAAGACTGCCGTCATTTATTCCATATTTATTCAATATTATGGTGAATCTAAGGTGGAGACAGTCTATGTTGAAGTGCAGACAGAGTGACTCGACCTCAGCCTGTCCATAGAGTACACCTACGTCCTCAGGCCATACTGTGGATAAAGCACCTGCAGCTCTTCAATAAAATGACCATAGGGCTTTTGTCAGGCAGGCACCTACCCTGGGACAACAAGCACAGCTGTTTTTGGTCACGCTTAGAAAACACTGCCTAATATTTAGCTCAATTCGGAGAAAAAGTCCTGGTCGCTCCAGCATTGCTTCATACACTCTGACTGCATGACAAAGAACTTTATGAGCTGAGATCATCTCCTCTTTTTTTGCAGTTCAAATAATTCCTGCAGTGATTCACACATCAGATTGTTCACAAAAGCACAGGAACTTATGCATAGCACAAAACTTGAATTATATTTTTGTGTTTTTAATCAAATTGTGCATGACTTTGAACTTTTAGGGGCGGAGATTTTTTTTTATGAGCATAAGCGGAAATGTGAAGCGACAGCTCTGATGTGTTATTAGGAAGCTCGTTATGTTTTGCGATTAGTGTTTATGTAATTATTTTCAAATTACTTATCCAATATAGGTTTTATTCAAGGCAGTCATATTTGTTCATAACTTTATCATTATTAAGCCTGAAAGTTACCGGATCCAAGCAAACATTTACCGGAACGCACCCTGTCCAAAAAAAAGGGAGTTCCCAGATCCTATTCCGGCAAGATCTGGCTCAAATTAAGCCCTGCATAAACCTAACAAATCGTGTAATTTCAGTTAACTTCTACTGCTAATTTACCAATTTCACAGAAAAATTAAATACCTGTCAATACACATTCAATGATATGTTTTTATTATTTCACATCAGCCAGAAGCACAATAAACTATATAGTTATGAGCATGAATCATTAACAAAATTGCTGAAGTAAATGGATAACAGCTGAAAATTTAGCAGTTTTACTGTGACAATGAAATGGTTTCAAATGGGGATAGGCAGTAATGTTTGATTTATTAGAAAAAAGTCCTCAAAAATAAAACATAAAATCATAATGAAAAAAAAAAACCTAGTTGTCTTAGCAGTTTAACCTCAACACAACTTTAAAATCAAATTAGTGTAGTATTAAAACATTATCTTGTTGCAATACGTTACCTATAAAAACGTGGGGTTGTGTTAACAATTGTACTTATGTTTTTGTGTGTGTTTACCATTAATGTTTTGCATGAATCAGGACTGGTAAAGGAGTTCCACATCAAATTCTCAACAAACTGCCTCCCTCACCCACCGTATTACACGCTTTAACAAGCAATACCGATCAGATTTTCTTAAGGAAGCACCTCTCACACCGAGTATATACAGTTCAGCAGACGTGCTACAAATATTAGATCAATTCATAACAGAGTCTCTGATGTGTAACTGCAAAATTAAGAAAAATAAATAGCAAAAAGCACTGCTGCACTTCAACGCAAACCCATCCTCCACCACACACTCGAGCATCCGAACGTTGGACAGTCGATAGTACTACTGCATGATAATCGATTGCCATTTGTAACAGCGGGGTAGGCAGAGGGGTACGATCAGTGCAAATTATTGTCACCGCATGCTGTCGTGCTGTGCAGTCAGCCGGCCGGCATAGCGGAGCAAGATAAATGACAAAGGAGTCGCGGGAGCAAGATAGCAGTTAGTCATACCTGGTAGTGCAGGGGACTCGAAGAGGGGTGGGGTGCACATCAATATGACAGGGTTAGGTAGAAGAGCAAGAGGAGAAAAAGAAGAAGGAATGGAAACACACGGTTTTATTGTATTTGGAACAGGTTAAATCTAAAATCACACACCTGAGCAGTTTATATACTATTTCACATGGTTGTACAAAGATTTTTCCTGTCCAAAAGGTTAACAATAATGGCTTCATTTCAGCTTTGTTCTCACTGCGACATGCCGTGGCTCCAAGTTCTACAAGTACCAGATGATTTTTTTTTTCTCCTGCATTTAACTTTATTTAGGTATTCCTACAAGAAATGCAATCAAAACCAAACATAAGAACGCCAGCTGTAGTGCAGCCCAGCGATGAAGACACCACTCAAGAAGTCAGCAGTGTTACATCAAGCATCGCCATTGATTTGAAAACGGGGAAATGGAATGCTCTCATTGATTGGAGATGCTCGGGGTCTTATTAAGCAACTGTGACCGTCCCTAAAGCAAACGTTGGGGACAACTTACCTAACATCTGACTACACCACATTGATTTTTTTTTTCCCCCCTTCCGCTTTCTATGGCGGGTTGTGTTTGCATGTCCCCTCGCACGGCTCTCCGATGCCTCAGCAGCATCGGAGCACAGCGGCGTCCACACAGCAGCTGTAATTTGTGATAGCCGATCAGACGTTCCTACGGGTCAATACTGCATCTTGTGGAGGAGCTGGGTAATAGGAATAAACATTTCACCTTTGTCTAAACAATCGAGTCATGTGAATTCCCCGCAGCACCGCGAGGACAGCGGGTGATGCAGTCGGTTAACGGGGGCCTTGTTTTAAATGGCTCTCATACAGAAAAGGCCATTGCAAATCAATGGCGAGTCATTTTTATTCGGGCCGTAATGTCAGCAGAGGTAAGTCAGGTGATATTTTAATTGTTGCACTTGGAAAAGTCTTGAACAAGAACTTCAGAAATCCATGCAGTGGTTCACAATGAGGGTGTTAGAGCTGAGTGTAAAGTATTTACTCTTATATTAAAACGATATATTAAGACATATTTATGTGTGGTTTAATAACTATTTATTGCTAAGCACTTTGGTAACAGATGATGTTTTTAAATGTGCTTTATTTAAAAAAAAATGACTTGACTTGACTAGTGGAAGCATTTTATGTAGCACAACCCCAATTCTGGAAAAGTTGAGACGTTGTGCAAAATGTAATTAAAAATTGACTGTTATAAATTGCAAAAGTCAAACTTATATTTTATGTACAATGGACCATAATAAACATTTCAAATGTTGAAACTAAATTTTGAAAAGAAAAAAAATGTTTTTTGTTTTTTTTTACTTTTGTGGCAGCCACACATGGGAAGTTGTGCAGAGGAGTTGAACCTGTTATTGGAAATTGCAGGTTTTTAAATCTTTGAACTGTTGCAACAAAATTTGTTTGGGAAAGGTGAAGCACCCACATCTGCCTCCACCCCTTAAGCAAGGCCCTTAACCTCACCCCCCAGCTGCACCCAGGGCAGCCGAGCTCTCCGCCCTTTGCAATACACATGTGGGCCGCAGTAGCTCGGTGGTTGCATCAGGATGGGGCATCCGGCGTAAAACAATTACCAGATCTTCATGTGAGTTTTCTAACTGTGGTGACCCCTGAGGCCAAAAAAGCCAAGAAAAACCAGAGAATTGCAGCAACGGAACTGTAAAAAGTTGGAGCAGGGGAAACGGAAGACCGTAAAATTAAATGATCTGAATAAATGGAGGAGCATTTAGCAACTAATAGTGTGATCGCTTATGAAGCACTCAAAGTATAGTGATCTATTTCTCTTCCGTAAATTTTTCGGCATCTTTTTCGTTCCACAATGTTTGTGTTATTTCAACAAATCATAAATCAAAACATTCAGCTCTTTCAGCAGAAGGGTGCTATGACTTTTGGTATTGGTGCAACTTTAGCTTTTTGAAATATTTAGTCTTTTCTGCCACTTTTTTTTCCTCAAAGAAAATGAATTGAGCTCATTTTACATCCTTTAAATCTTTAGATGTGTTTACAACCTTTTACTGCTCCTTTCAGTTTGTTCTGGTTCAGCTTCTTTCAGCTTCCTTGTGCAAATTTAAACTTTTTTCCAGCTACTTTCAGCTGTTTTGTGCTCCTTTCAGATTATTTCTGCTAACTACAACATTTTTGTGCTTCTTCTAACTTATTTCTGCTAATTTCAGCTTGTTATGTTCCTATCAGCTTATTTCTGCAAGTTCCAGCTTTTTTGCCATTTCAGCTACTATTTAGCTGTTTTATGCTAATTTTAGCTATTTCAGCTAATTCCGCATCGTTTGCACTCAATTCAACTTTTATTCAGCCTAATTCAGCTAAAATGTCCTCTCTCCACCTTCTTCTGGTAATTTAATCTTCTTTCTTCTTTTTTAGCTACTTTTCATCTGTTTGTCTTTTTGGCTAATTTAATCTATTTTCAGATAATTTCCACTTTTCTGTGCTCATTTCTGCTTCTTTCAGTCTATTTGGGTGAACATGTTCTGCTTTCTTATCGTAATTTAAGGTTGCTCTACATTTTCAGCTGTCTTTATTGTATTTTAGCTAATATTTAATTTTTAGATTTTAGCTTAATTAAATTATTTCTGCTATTTTCAACTTGTTATGCTCTTTTCAGCTTATTTATGCTAGTTTCAGTTATTTCAGCTACTATTTAGCTGTTCTATGCAAATATTAACTTTTTCAGCTAATTCCATATTTTTGCACTTATTTAAACTTTTGTGTTCTTTCTGCTTTCTCCTGCTGATTCACGCTTGATCTACAGTTTCAGCTATGTTTCAGCATGTTTTTAGCTAATATTAGCTGTTTTTCAGCAACTTCTACAATAAGCACTCATACTGCATTTTCACAGGAAATGCAGTTTTTCTAGCTAGGTTAGTTGGAAACAGGTCTGTTAGAAGACTGGGTAAAAAATGTTTTTAGAGCAGCTGAATCTCTGAAATGTAAAGACGGGCAGGGGTTAAGAACAAAAGTTGTCATTGTCATCACTGCGTAGGCTCAGGAGCACCTACAGCCAACAGACTGCTGGACATCTTTGTTACAACTTTGGCATGCAAAGCAATGGGTGATGTACATACAGTACCTTCAAGGAATGATATTTTCATAGCAGATGTTTTTATTTTATTGACAGAAAATGCCAAGACTTTGAAATCTTGTCACACAAATCTATTACACTAAAATGGTGATTCGTACACTTTAATTTAAATTTAAAAACAACTTCAAAACAACCCAAGAAAATGGCCTTTAATAGTTTTGAGATAGCACTTTAATTATTACACAACTGCTAAGAGGCCATTTTCATCTGTGTACCATATTTATCCGACTATAAGGCACACTTAAAAGCCTTTAATTTTCTCAAAAATCAACAGTGAGCCTTATAATCAGGTGCGTCTTACGTATCAATTCTGACCTCAAACCAATTTTATGTGATCATTGTGAATGAGCTGAATAAAGTTTGACTTATATGACTGTTTTGTTTCCCTTAGTGCGCCTTATGTATGAAAACAAACCCGTTCCTTGATATTGCACCTTATAATCCGGTGCGCCTTATAGTCCGAAAAATACGGTAAATGATTTACGCTCAGCTGAGATCGTCATAAAATGTCTTCGAACTTCTAGGACTGGACTTCAGCTCCTTCGGTTCACCACCTGCATCAAATTTGATCATAAAGAATTCTTTCTACGTAGCAGAAATGTTAAAATTACCCATCAAGCGTGCCCTCTGAGACTATCAAAGGTCAGCACAAAGGCTGTGTTTGATGTCCATCTCGTGGTCTGTTAAGGTCTTATGGCCTCGAGTGATTTGTGAAACTGTGGCTGACATAAAGGGCGAAGCAAGCCACAAATACATTTTAATCTCTGTTTTCACAAGAGCAAACGGCAAGGACGACGCATCGCCAATTAAAAGCTGGAAAGTTATCAGTGAGGGCTGCCGAGCAGGACGCAGCTCAAATCGCTGATACTTTTTAATGGTTGGTGACCACAGAGTTTAAGGTAGCTGCAACGGTAATGACCGACTATTTCTATCTCTGAGAAAATTCTTCAAGGGCCACAAATTGGAATTTTTTTTTTATAGCTGCTTATTGAGATCTATGAAAAGTAAACATTGTAAGTACTTTACGTATTGACTCAACATGTTGAGAAACATTTAAAACACTGAGTTTGTGCAGCAGAATTAGTGGGAGAAAAATGCAAGGGTAATGTTTAAGGGTTTTTCCCCAATCTTCTTCAAAAAATACCATGTAGGTTCTTCGAAAACATCGGTTTCTATTTGGATACAAGACTGAAACTGATAGTACTAACGTATTTAAAAAAATGCCATCCCAGTGTGGAAGGCTGAAAATAATGTAACTGTGTAAAAATAATGCATTTTTTAACACATCCCCGATCAGATTTTACTATGAACAATTGACGTGTGTCATGCAAGTTTCATCTCTTTCTGCTCTTTCAGCTATTATTTAGCTGTTATACTATTTATACTGTTATTACTATGACAATTTTACTATGGACATTCCCAATCTCAATAATCCAGCTACATGAATAGGACAAGGTTGAGTCAGGTCACCTGGGCGGATTCTTCTTTGTTGAAACGTTTCGTCTATAATCCAAAAGATTTCTTCAGTCTGAGGAGCTGCAACAAACTCAGTCTTATAAATATCACCTTCTCATAGTGGATCAACCAGTTTGTTGGTGACAGCCAACAAAAGTTGTTCAACAAAAAGGAGGACCATCAGTCTCCGCTTGCTATTCACAGAGGGCTGAGTGATACTTGCAATAACAGCATTGTAAGAGGGGGACAGTTGAACACAGAGGTCTCCACCCCTGTTAGGTTCAGGTTAGGTTTATTTGTCATGGGCAAAATCAAGACAAGGTCAACAATGCAATGAAATGCATAGGATGAGAAGAACCATCTCGACTCACCAAAAAAACATCAACAAAAAAAAAAAAAAAGAAGAAGAAATATCAAAGCATGCAGCAAAAATACTACTAACATACTAAAAAAAAAAAACATTAAAAATGAGACTAAAATACTAAAAAAACAAGGTGCTAAAGTGGAAAAAGAAATACCACTACAGAGTGATTCGGTTAACGCCGTGGTTCTGTTCTGTTAGCGGCGTGGTCTTGCTAGTAGCTTAGCAGGTCCGGTCCGCATCTTGATGATAATAAGGACCGCAGCAGCTGCCCTCACACACCGCAGTCCAGAACCGGGTCCGGCAGACAGAGAACGATGTTTAACGATGGATGAGTTCCCTTCACAAAGATGGCTTCCTTTAATATTTGCATGCAGCTCCTCAGACTGAAGAAGGCTTTTGGATAAAAGACAAAACGTTTCAACGAAGAAGAATCGTCCAGAGGACCTGAGTCAATGTGGTTAGATTGATCAGGACTACTTAAAGAGATATTTGACTACTTGCACATATTCAATTCAATTTAGTTTATTTATACAGCAGCAAGTAACAACAGAAATCGTCTCCGGGCACTGAACAGAAACATTCATATACATAAAAGTAAGTTATTAATATTATTTATCTGAGGAGCAGACTGCTTTGAGTTTAACTTCACAGAACTCTCATCTTGAGCAAGCATGAAGGTGACAGTGGAAAGGAAAAACTCCCTCATGAGGAAGAAACCTTTAGCAGAACCAGACTCGGGACGAGCAGTCATCTGCTATGACCGGCTGGGTTTGGTAGGAACAGATACACAATGGCAGGTCAAGAATCACATGTTAAGATAGAAATTGTATCAAATGAAAACTATTAGATTTTAACAAATCATTTTGAGAAATTAAGTAAATTTGTCCTCCAGTCTAAGCCTATAACAGCATAACAAGCCAACCCTAGCTATAGGATTTATCAAAAAGGAAAGTCTTAAGCCCATTATTTAAACTGGACAATGTGTCAGCCATAGGTGTCGCAACCATTATATGTGAAGGGGACATGTCTCCCCCCCCCCCCCCCACATTAAAAAAAACATTAATTTGGACCCCAACACTTTTACTATGAAACATTAGTTCAGGCAGTGCAGTTTCTCTTTCTTCGTGACAAATCCATTCCAGATGATCAATAGGAGAATAGTCAAGCCACTAAAACTCCACTCCAGGTTTTCCTGGTTACCTCCAACTCACTGTTTCTCCTCTACGTCTCCTCCTGCCTTGGCAGAAAACGCACACAGGTGGAGGAGATGGAGACACCTCTGTGTTGATCGCTCACCAGTTTAGTGCGAGCAGTTGATGACCAGGGGGGTTGATCATAAACATGTATACATGGTTAGGAGGACGCTTGAGAGAAGTGGAGTGCTACATCTGTAGCATGTTAGCTTAGCAGTAACTGTGACGCTGTAAGACGCTGCAGGTGTAAGAGGTGCTGTGTGTTCAGGTGCATTCAAGTTGAAATGTCTTTAAAACCTCGCACCTTATTGTCCTCAAGCTTCACGAGAAACATCATTTAGATGAGTAGTGTTGAACACAAGTAAAAAAGTCTAGTGGTGATGTTTTTTTATTTCTCTATTAACACAAATAGTGCCGATCTGACACTCTGTATTAAAGTGTATTAAAGTTAAAATGTCTTTAAAACCCAAAGCTGAATTTACACAAACTTGGTGAGAAACATGCTTTAAATGTGTGGAGTTAAAGGAAATCTAGGTGAAATGTTGCTTTTTTGTACACTAGTGAACACCTTTTTTTTTACGAGCGCACACCTACACACATCATTGTGTCCCCCCACATTACGGATGCTTGTGATGCCCTTGGTGTCAGTCTTATGGACAGAAACTGGAAGTTGGTTCCTCAAGAGAGGAGCCTGAAAAATGAAAGACCGTCCTCCCATTCATTCCCATATTAGCCCTAATATGTGATTTCTCCATTCTAATAAAAGTTTTTGTTTACGACAATGACACATGAAAATTTAATATATATATATATATATTTAGATAAAGATAGAAATAGAGATATAGATAGATAGATTTATTATTTATGTATGTATTGGGGAGTGGTGGTGCAGAGGTTAGAGAAAGCGAGTCTGTGATCGGAAGGTCGCCAGCTCAAGCCCCCCAGACCGACAACATCAGAAAGGTGAGTGGGAAAGGTGAAGCACCCACATCTGCCTGCACCCTCACTTGCCCCACTCTGGGCCCTTGAGCAAAGCCCTAAACCCCAACCATCTGCTCACATCGGAGCAACCTGGACACATCATTCACCCAGAATGCATTGCAACGTAAATGAAATGGCAACATCTGTGCGTCAATTCCATTCATGTATTTAAAAAAAAATGTATAAAAACTAAACAGCCTGCAGTATTTACAGGTCTTGTGTTTAAGTAATTGTTTATCAAATTCCAACTAGTCGGAGAGCCCTTTAAATAAACTGGGGAAAAAAGAGATGTTTGATTTGTCTTGAACTCGAGATGTCAAGACCAAATTCAGAAGTCTCAGTTCTTAGCCATATTTCAGGTTCTGGGTTCGAGTTTTTCCTAAATTTATTACACAATTTAAGAACATTTCCCTAAAAGTCCTCGTCCCATCACACCCCCTCCAAGATACCTGCCTGGAAACCACATTAGGAGATCTCTGGATTCGAGTTTTGGAATAACAAAACCATTGCAAGATCGTCCCTGCAAGAAATAATTCATGCAAAAAAATTTAAAAGCATTTAGAGGAAGAGAAATAAAATGAACTAAATAATCTGCATGAACTTTATTTAGTTAAATTCAACCAAAACCAGTATAATTACATTTGACATACCTCTTGAAACGTAAAAACTAAGTTACAAATGTCTTCTTATAAAGCATATGAGCGCATTTGTAAACTCCAGTGCGTATCATGTGCAGCACCTGTGCCAAGCGCTTAGCAGATGACGCCATATTGGACCGATGCACTTGAGTTGTTTCGATGTGGCGAAGGTACTGCAAGGACGAACAGTTAAACACACTGATTCATCTCCAGCCGAGCGCGCTGCCCCACAGCTGTGCTGCGCTTTTAGCTTATGGCGTCGTCATCATACTTCAATTATGAAGAGAAACATATTAGGAGAAGGGAGATTGTGTTAAATTGGGAACATCCTGTTCAGACTAGAAATTAGTGTGGAAATGTTTGCACACACATCTTACTGTTTGAACCAGTGATTTAAAAAAAGGGTCACCTTTCTTAAGAAAACTTAGAGTTAAAGGAAGTTTAGGTTTTGATTGCGAGTTATTAGCAGGAAGGAATGGAAACTAGAAAAAATGGCCTTTCCGGTGAAAATGCAGTGTGAATGCATATTGCTAAAAAACAGCTGAAATTAGATTAAAAAAAAAATGCTGAAATGTCGCTGAAATAAAAGAACAAGCCTAGGTCGGCAGAAGAAAGCAGAAAGAATACATATTGCTGGATCAGGTTTAATAAGCAAAAAATGAGCACAAAAATTAGAAAATTAGCTAAAAACTGATGAAGACGTTGAAAAAGCAGAAAGAAGCTTAGCCTACAAGAAAGTGAAAAGAGCTGAAATGAACTAAAAAATGTGGAATTAGCTGAAAAAGTTAAATTTAATACAAAACAGCTACGATGCAGCTGAAATAGCAGAGACAGCTGAAACTAGCAGAAAAATGTGGAAAAGAGCATAACAAGCTGAAATAAGAAGAAATAAGTTACTTAGGGTAAACGGAGCAGAAATTACTACAAAAAACATGAATTCATCTGAAACAGTCGAAATGAGCTAAAAACATTTAAAAAGTAAAGTAGCTGAAAAGGTGGAACAGAAGAAGCAGAAAGAACGTTTGCTGAAAGAAGTACAAAGGAGCATAAAAAAGTGGAAATTATCTGAAAAAAAAGCTGAAATTAGCAATAAAAAACAGCTGAAAAGTTGCTACAAAAGGCAGAAAGGAGGTGAAATTACAAGCAGGAAGGGGAGAGAGCACATTTTTGCTGAATTAGGCAGAAAAAAGTTGAAATGAGTGCAAAAAATGTGGAAAAATCTGAAGAAGTTTAAATTAGTATAAAACAGTTAAATAGTAGCTGAAATAGTAGAAAAAGTTGAAACTTGCAGAATAAGTTGAAAGGAGCAGAGCAAGCTGAAATTAACACAAATAAGTTAGAAGAAACACAAAAAGGTAGTTGGCAGAAAGAATGAGAAATGAGTACAAAACACCTGGAAAACCAGCAGAAATTATCCGTTTTTAAATTTATTTGCACAAGGAAGCTGAACCAGAACAAAATGTGAAAGGAGCAATAAAAGGTTGTAAACAGATCTAAAGATGTGATGGATATAAAATGAGCTCAATTAATTTTCTATGAGGAAAAAAAAATGGCCGAAAAGGCTAAATAGTTCAAAAAGCTAAAGTTGGACCAATAACAAAAGTCACAGCAAAACTGGTTGTCAGCAGCAAAACTGGTTGATCCACCCTGAGACGGTGCTATTTAAGAGACTGAGCTGAATACAGCTCCTCAGACTGAGGAAGTCTCTCGGATGAGAGACGAAACGTTTCTACATTTTTTTGTTGATTTGCTTTGTTTTGTTTTTCTTGAATGTCCAGAGGACCAGATTTAACTTTTTTAGATTTTTCTACCTGGATTATTGAGCATGCATCAGGATATCACAGCAGGATTGTCCTGATTGAGTTGAACGTTTTGATATAGGATTTGTTGAAACAGTTTGAAAACTGCGGGACGAGAATCGCACCGAAAAATGTACGGAAGAAAAATGGATCACAATAGTGTGAATGCTTCAGGAACATTCACACTACTAGAACGCACGTGAAAAAACACCGAATGGTTGGTACTAACACAGTTGACCAGAATTCCAACTCTCATTGTCGGATTTATTTTAGTAATAATCCAAGTTGAGTAAATGTTTCTGTTTTGATGCACAAACTGAAGAAAAAGTGTTAAAAAATATAAATACCATATTTTTCATGAGGGCAGCACGGTGGCGCAACTGGTAGAGCTGCTGCCTCTCAGCGAGCAGGTCCCTGGTTCAAACCCCGGTCCAGGGGCCTTTCTGGGTGGAGTTTGCATGTTCTCTCCGTGCATGCGTGGGTTTTCTCCGGGTACTCCGGTTTCCTCCCACAGTCCAAAAACATGCATGTTAGGCTGATTGGTAACTCTAAATTGTCCTTAGGTGTGAGTGAGAGAGTGAATGGTTGTTTGTCTCGTTTGTCTCTGTGTGGCCCTGTGATGGACTTGCGACCCGTCCAGGGTGTACCCCGCCCCTCGCACAGTGATTGCTGGACATGGGCACCAGCGACCCCCGTGACCCAAAATGGAATAAACGGGTAAAGAAAATGGATGGATGGATGGATATTTTTCATGATTTTTCATGATGAGTTGAAAAGGATGTTCTGTGGACGCATTCTCATCTACCTGCCAGCTGTGCTCGAGTACCTGACCACTGAGATCCTGGAACTAGCAGGAAACTTGGCTCATGACAGCGGAAGGACGGGATCGTCCCTCGGCACCTACAGTTGTCTGTCCGCAGCGACGAGGAGCTTGGCAGACTACTGGGAGGAGTGGCCATCGTCTCTTAATGAAATGAGGATAACGAGTTACAACAACAAATAATTTCCCTCTGGGATTAATAAAGTATTTTTGAATTTGAATTGAATTGAATAAGGCGCACTAAAGCAAAACAAAACAGTCAAATAAGTCAAACTTTATTCAACTCATTCACAGTAACCACATAAAATTGGTTCAAGGTCAATAAGCACAACCAGAATTAATACATAAGGTGAACCTGATTATACAACTCACTGTTGATTTTTGTGAAAATTAAAGGATTTTAAGTGCACCTTATAGTCCGAAAAATACGGTAATGGTAACGCTGCTGCTAGAGGTTCATTCTGGTCATTACAATAATCACACACCTGTGTCTGTCAACTCCTGACAACCTTTCTAAAAAAATAAAATAAACAAACAGGTAAAGAGAAACTCAGAGTAGAAAGTAAGCCTGAAACAGTCACAGTGTGAAATATATGTTGCAAAGAATAACATCTTGAGCTGTCAAATACAGAAGAATTTGATTTTCACACACAAAAATCCTTGTTTCTACATTTTTTTAATTTAGTTTCTGTAGGAGAAATGACAAAAGGAGCCTTCACATCCAGCTTTAAAGAGAAATTTCTGAGCTCATGTACAATGGCACTCAATGGGAGATTGAGTGTGCAGACATGGTGGTGACCGTCTTTCAGTTTAACTCTGTCCGAGGAAATCGACTCCCCCCTCAGTAATCACCAGCTTGTATGCCGCGCCCCAGAGCTAAGGTGAACAGGAAGATCTGGACTCCTGATACAGCACAGCAAGGCTACATAAATCAAGTCCTCCAACAGATTCTCATTCACGTATCGCTCCGTCTGGCTGCTCGCTACAAGCTGTAATTACACACCAGCTAGCTGTTGCAGGGTGCTGAGGAATGAGCTACAACATAATGCACAATAAAGCCTGTCATATAAAAAATGGTGTAAAATAACTGGATCAACACTGCATTTTATGGCCTGAGAGGAATAGGACACTCAAATGTGTAAAGATGAGGGATAAAAACTGTTTGAATTGAACACTGGATAAACAGGGACTCTCTATTTTTGGATCATTAAAACTAAATGTGCTTTTAGACAAATTAAAAACAAAGGAAAACATAAAGGTATACAAAGCTCTATGATTGGAATTAGAGTTTATATTAATAATTATAGAACACAAACCTGATAATAAAGTTTTAAAACGAAAAATACTGAAAATAGATGACATGGGATAGAATTATCTGACGAGTTATTGTTTTATATATAAAAAACTGCTGAAGGAAAATAATAACATTTATTAAACCAAAAACTAAATATTTTAAACACAGCACATTAACCTTTGGAGTCAATGCAATTTAAGATGGCCGACACAGCAAATCAGTCTTCACAAATGAATAAAATGATTCAGCTCAGTTCATTTTACAGATACTGAGCTAAAGTTTATTATCGTAATAGCGGACACACTGACTCACAACATGTACTCTGCGTGCTAATAGGTTATGCAAAATCTCCTATACAATTATGTATAGCTTATTTTCAAGACCAAAACGCCTATAGCTTCATCACTTTTCTCACATAAAAAAAAATATCTTATTGTTGAAAACTGTCTTTATTTCAGTAACCACAAGCATTTTTATACAAACCTATACAATTGTATGAACAGTGTAACAGAAATTGTCATGGACCAAACACGGGAAGCTCAATCAAAACCTTAAGTTTTAATAACAGGTAAAACTAAACACTGACATGCATGGTAGCTCAAATACAGAACAAAACAAAAGAAACTTAAGCAACACAGATGAAAAACCATATGGGGCATAGAGCATCTAAACCCAGACGGTAGGTCTAACCCTAACCAAACAATGCCAGAACGTAAATAGCCGGGTGGGGAGTGTCCTCTCCCAGAAAATTATGAATAAAGTAGATGCCATTTCCTAATTTCTGGTGTATTTTAACGAGTTGTTAAACATCTACATTTACCTACATTTGTAAACACTTGATTCAATAACTATTTTAGAGAGCAACAAGAAGTAGCCTGACCAACAGCTCTCCTTGTGTGAAGAAAGCACGCTTTGCTTCTCTGCTCCTTTATGTGTGGACATGTTATTAAGGGTAGAAGCGCAAATGCTTACTTGAAGGGGCAGCTCTTACGTGATACAGTATTAGGAAGCTCGTAAGTGGCTGTTAAGTTTACATTAAGTGTTTGTATAATTATTTTCTGATTACATGTCCAATATAGGTTTTATTCCTTCAAGGCAGGCAAATTTGTTCATAACTTCATTATTAGTAAGCTTGAGAGTTACCAGAGCCAAGCAAACAGTTACCGGAATGCACCCTGTCAAAATATGGCAGTTCCCGAATCCTGTTCCGGCAAGATCCGGCTCAAATTAAGCCCTGGACTAATTTTTTTGGAGTAGATTGGAGAAACTTGGCTTAATGACAACAGGGAACAGGTGTAAGTGGGCGGGGCATGTTCCATCAGGATCTGGCTCAAATTAAGCCCATGACTAAATTTAATGAGTAGATTGGAGAAACTTGGCTTAATGACAATAGGGAACAGGTCTAAGTGGACGAGGCATGTTCCATCAGGATCTGGCTCAAATTAAGCCCTGGACTAGGGCTAATGAGTGGATTGGAGTAACTTGGCTTAATGACATCAGAGAACAGGTGTAAGTGGGCAGTGCATAATCTAAAATGGCATAACATAAAAGTGAACATCTAAACAGAACAATAAATGCTGAAACACCCAAATCATTGCAGAAACAGCATCTTCCCATTTAAAATATGAATTGTAAAGTAAATATACACCATCTATCCGTAATGTTACAGTACATGCATTCTTGAAGCAAAATTTTCTAAAGTTTGTGCAAAGAAATTTATGCTCTGAAATAATGTTAAATGTACTTTTTTCTTGCAAAAAAAGCTTTAAGATTCCCATAAACCAAGTGAGACTTTTTGTGCCACTACAACCTGTAATGTAAAAAGGCAGAAGGAGGTGGGAGTCGGAGTCTGGAAGCTGAGAGCTTGTAGGGGTTTGACCCGGGATATTTAGCCTACGAGCTGCGAGCAGCAGGAAGCAGGGTTAAAGTCGGAGCTCAGCAGGAGTTTGTGGGGAAAGGCACACTTAAACCTGACTGGGCACTTCCTGCTTTAGAAACAACAGAGGCCACACATGGTAATGCTGTAATTCCTCTGGTGACGAGGCTCTTAATGGACCGGGGGAAAGCCTGAAAAGAGTCGGGTCAGGGAGATCAATCGGTATCGTGGGAAGCTTTTAAAAACCCCAACTCTTGTTTGAGATTTAAAAATAGAGATGTCTCAGAGCGGAGGGCTCACTGTAGGGCGCATCTGGACTGACGCTATGAGAAGCATCAGTCTCGTGAATTCAAAGAATCTATAAGTTTGCAAGATTAATTGTGAGCAAATAAAGGCCTGTTATTTGTTGATGAAATGCATATCACCCGCTATCTTTCATGTCAGCGCTTTAAACTAAAATCTTCTGTCATGAAGAAAATTATAAATATTTAGGTCAAATATTAAAAATTGTACACAGACTCATGCACTGTGTAATTTTAGCTTTTAACCACTGGTTTGCTAATTTTAGCTATTTGTTATGATTTGGCTAATTTTAGCTTTTATCAACTGTTTTTATGTTTTATAGTTGTTAATTTTAGTTTGTAGCGACTGCTTGGCTATGTTTTGTTTAAAACTAATTGAACTAAATTCAACTCAGTTTATTTATATATAGTGCCAAGTCACAGCAGAGGTTGTCTCAGGACACTGCACAAAAACATTCACAAACATAAAAAGCCAATTAGTAAAAGTTATCTAAGGAAGCCAGCAGACTCACTGGATCTTCACTTCGTCGCAGTCTCCCATCCTGAGCAAGCACAAAGGCAACAGTGGAAAGGAAAAACTCACTTTTAACAGGAAGAAACCTTTAGCATAATCAGAGGCCAACTGCATCATGAAGGACCCCACTCACCCAGCACACTCACTTTTTGCCCCGCTCCCCTTAGGCAGGAGGTTAAGGAGCATTAAGTGTAGAACCACTAGACTGAGGGACAGCTTCTACCCTGAGGCTGTTAGACTCATGAATCTCTAACTAGAATAATCACTGTGAAAAATCACATCATGTTGCTGCTGATGTTTCATGTTGCTGCTGATCTTTTTCATGTTGCTGCTGATCCGTTTCATGTTGATGTGTTCATTCGTTCTCATCTTCTCACACAGACTCATGTTCATGCTGCTGTTCGGCATATTATTCTTATGCTATTAGTGCTTAGTGTAATTTTAAATGCAACATGTTTCTTAGTTCATATCTTATTACTGTTTATATTTAGCATTTTATGCTTTTGTTGGATGGAACTGGGACCTTGTGTACACAATTTCGTTCCACCACATGTACCATATATGGTGTGAATGACAAATAAAGATCTTTGAATGTCTTGAATCCTTGATTATAAATACAAACAAGTAGAGTAGAGCAAGTAAAGACAGCAACATTCATTCATTCAACCTTTAATTATACAGGTTAAACCAATTGAGTCTCGGTGACTCATTTACAAGAAAAACCTGATTTCTTTAACAAAGAATGATGACAACAGTGGACAACGACGACAGCAATAGACAATCATAAGACATACAGATTTATTTATTTATTTTTAACAAATTCAAATAAAGTAAAATGGCAACCAAAAGGACAGTCTAAAGGAAAAAAGTAGCAAAAAAAAAAACCAGCTAGATTATAAGCAGTGTAGAAAAACTAAGAACAGGAACATGTCTGCATTGTTTTTGTTTTGTTGCCAGGAACTTAAATGTTTAAAGCCACTTAAAGAGGTCACGATCGAGAGCTTCAGATGTTTTTGCAAGATATTCCAGGAAACAGGAGTGTAGTAGAAGAAGGCCCTTTTGCCAAGTTCAGTCCTCACTGAGGGAACACTCCAGGTAATAATGTCCTGAGAGCGCACGCTGTAGCTGCACTCACGCAGAGACATGTAGGAGGAGATGTATGAAGGCAGCAGACCAAGAAGTGATATAAAGATGAAAATGTACCAGTGGGAGAGTCTGCGTGAAGTTAATGATGACCAGTTAACCAGTGAATACAGGGTGCAGTGGTGGGTACGGTAGTAACAGCCAGTTATGAATCTTATATAACTCTTAGCAGAGTGATCATTGGCTCTGTGGGACTTTAGTTTAAAGAATGTGGTCAATTTGTGCTCCAGTGGTCTACGTCTTTAGTAGCATAACTAAGGGACAGTTCAGGAAACCAAGCCAACTCTAACTATAGGATTTATCAAAAAGGAAAGTCTTAAGCCCAGTCTTTAAACTGGACAATGTGTCAGCCTCATGGACAGAAACTGGAAGTTGGTTCCACAAGAGAGGAGCCTGATAACTGAAAGATCTTCCTCCCATTCTGCTTTCGGAAACTCTAGGAACCACAAGTAAACCTGCAGTCTGAGAGCAAAGTGCTCTGTTAGGAAAATATGGAATAATAAGATCTGTAATATAAGATGGAGCTAGGTTGTTGAGAGCTTTGTAGGTTAGAAGTAAGATTTTGAATTCTATTCTGGATTTGTGGAGAGAAGCTAAAACTGGAGAGATATGATCTCTCCCACTAACTCCAGTTAAGACTCTGGCAGCAGCATTTTAGATCAACTTAAGACTTTTAAAATAAGTATTTGGACACCCAGATAATAAACCATTGCAATAGTCCAGTCTAGATATGACAAATGCATGAACCAGTTTTTCTGAATCATTTTTAGACAATGTTTTGATGATTTGAAATGTTACCTACATGCTTGCTAATTTTGTCTTTTAAGTTTTTTAAATTTTAGCTTTCAGCTTTTAACTTGTATTTACTATTCAGCTGGCTTTAGGTTTGAGTTCCTGTTTTGCTCATTTCAGTTTTTGTTTAGCTAATTATAGGTTTTTCTCTGATTCTTATCATTATAATTCTTCGACAAATTTCATTTGAGTCTTTCAGCAGTCAGGATCTTATAGTTAATTACAAAATCGGTTGTGCTGCAACAAGATATTTTACAAGACTTCCTTGAAAAATCCTTCTGAGGAAAAAGAGCCTAAATTAGAGAGTTTGCTTCGTAGTTCATGGTTGGTCGATTCAGTTTGAAACATCTTTTGACAAGAAAATAAAAAAGAAACTCTGCTGTCTAACTGAACATTGCGCTGCAGAGCCCCTCCTTCCCTCTGAATACACAAAGGGAATGTCAAGAGGCTGTGAAGCGGCGAGCCGCTACCTGACTAAATGACAAAAGTGCATGTGGAATTTGTTCTCGTCATGTGTGAACGGTGGCAGAGGGGCTTCACTGGTATAACAAGGGGTGACGCGGACTGGATTTAATGATGCTTAGAGGATGCAAAGGTCTTGAGCTGAAATATTATCTGGTGAATAAAAACAGAATTGGAGATTTTGCACCTGCATTTTCCAGTAGATGTTTTTTTGTTGGCTAATTACATTGAAATCCATCCAAAAGATGTCAATATATCCAGGAATAAAATAGAAATCATTGGCTCTGTGGGGCTTTAGTTTAAATAAAACTTTCTTAAACAGTACATAAACTATGTTCATGCTACAGATGGTTTTTAATTAACGCCCACCACCAAAGTGACGATAATGTCTTTGTGTTTGTTGGACGTGAGCAACATGTGGATCGAGGGCCAAAAGTGGCCCTTAGACAATATCTACCCAGCTCCGTTTATTCTTAATTAAAAATTGAACAACTTTTAAATAAGTTGATGAAGTTTGCTGTTCATTAATACAATTGAACAAAAGTCTAAATCAAACATCTTGGACAAATACACACGAAACCTTTGGATTGAGAAAGGCTACAAATTCTTTTAAGTTGTTATGTTTCCAGAACTACCGTACTTTCTACCGTACATGTCGCATCAGTCCAAATTTGTCTAATAAAGTGGGGGAAAAAAAACAAATACGTCACTTCACCATATAAGTCGCATATATTAAGCGTCACCGCTGACCACCCAGAAACTTAAGCAGGTGTTGTGCCAAAAATCTATTGGCTGCCAAATGGTGGCCGTGGGAGCATGCACGGGAGGACTTTAACAATAATTTAACAAGAATAACACCTAAAAACAATTATTTGTTTGGTCGAAATTATAGTAAATGTGTGCCTCAGTCGAACTTTTCCTTAATGAATGGACTTTAATAGTCAAATCAGCTACCTTTCGCCTGGGCGGCACGGCAAAATGCAGCTGATTTGACGTTTACTCCAGGAGTTCTGGAGCGAAACGAAAGTGGCTGTATGGCATGCCAAGTGTCTCATTAATAGCTACTTATCTATTAATGAGACTTGGTTTGCCATATTACTAGAGTGCCCTCTAGTGGTTGAAAATGGTAATGTTCAATATTTTTCATGTCAGATTCAATGAAATTGTCAGATCTTAGATATAAAAAGGGTTATAAATATGGGGAAATAAAACATAAGTTGCTTTGCTGTACAAGTCGCAGGGCATGCTAATTTATGCAAAAAGACGCAACTTATACAGCAAAAGTACAATACTCTGATCCTTAAAGACTCCAAAAAGCAAATATATGATTTTTTTTATTTATTTTGCATATTTAAGCTAAAAAAAAATGTAAACCACCAGAGCCAGTTTACAGAAAATAAGTATTGTAATCCTAAAGAATATTGGGGAGCGATGCTACAACAAGAAAACTCTACCATACATTTCGTTTTTTCTCCACTGTTGAGCTGAAATATTATTTGGTAAATAAAAACAGATTTGGAGATTTTGCACCTGCGTGTTGGTGGAGACTCAGATTTGTTTGGTGCTTCCTCAGACTGAAAAAGTTTGTTGGATGACGGACGAAAATTTTCAGCACCAAAAAAGAAACTGTCCAGATGACCTGACTGAACATTGTTGGATTTTATACCTGGATTATTGATCATGAACTTTGGTGTTTTGAACCACTTTGACATGACTGTCTCTCAAAGGAGTTGATGAGGGAGATGGTGGGACCCGGAGGAGAGGGCGGGCTCCAGCAGTAGCAAACTGTTTTTTTTTCCCCCACTGTGGAGTATGCTATTGGTGGAGAGTCAGTTTTGTTTGGTGTTCCTTCAGACTGAAGAAGTCCGTTGGATGATGGATGAAACGTCTCAGCACAATAAATAAACCGTTCATATGACTTGACTGAACATTGTTGGATTTTATACCTGGATTATTGAGCATGAACTTTGATCTACAAAAAGACTTCCAGATTATCTGCCTTGAAGAAAATGTATGTTTTAGTTCTATATGTGGCCCTCTGACTGCTCAAATATCTCAATTTAGCCCTTTGGAAATAAATGTTGCCCACCCCTGGTCTAAAGCATAGGCCACAAACCACTGGACAGATGTTAATAAAACTCTCAGGAAGTAATAATTGGATGTACATTTACTGGTAATTAACGTATAAGGTTAAGGTTAAGTTTTCTTTATTTGTCGTTCACACCACATGTGGTACATGTGGTGAAACGAAATTGTGTACACAGGGTCCTAATTACATTCAACAAAAGTATAGAATTGTAAAGAAAAACAGTAATAAGATCTAAGATACGAACTAAGAAATATGCTAAACTAAGAATACGCTAAGCACTAATAGTATAAAAACAATACACTGAACAGCAGCAGTACCGAAGGCAATCCACTGCCAACTAGCCATTGAAAACACAAAACAGCTACAACTCTATCAGTTTGAGAGGAACTAAGGTCAAGTTTGATGTGCTGGTAGCTTGAAACATCTCAAGATTTCATACCATTTACACAGTTTGACCAAAGTGACCAAGACTTTGTCACTTTTCATCGTAAGAAAAGTTTTAGTCTAAAACTCTGTCATGAAAAGTGGCAGGTGCATTTCTTTCACGGATTTTTTTTCATTAGACAAAGCTGTATTTGTTCGGCAGTCAGCTCCAGCCCATTGTCTTCCCCCTGCTTTGAGTTTGGCGTATTATGTTTCAGAGCTTGACAAAGTTCTCCCTCGACAAAACGCGAGCTAATGAAGATATTTGTTTCCACCCAGGTAGAGCTGGCATGTGCCCGCCGCTGCCTGAGCTCTCTGAGACAATTAGCTGACACCTGCTTGCGGCAGATTGCTCTGGCAGATTTCTGCTGCTCTCGTCGCCTTCGACATCGCCATCTGGCCTGGGGAAGGTGTTGCACAGGTCGCCGTGCTGCGCAGCAAACCTGAGAGCCAGGAGCAGATCGGGAAGGGAGAAAATAAACACAAAGCGGAAGCAAACACGTAGAGAATAGAGCATCTGCTTCTTTTATTTCTGCCTGAACATCTGATCTTTATTTCTGGGCAAGAATTTGAACAATGTGTAGGCAATCATGTTTTTTTTGTAATTTTATTTATTTAGTAATCAAGAATGAGAAAGATTCAGCTTTTCTTTCAAATCGGTGTTCTATTTTTAATTATTCTATGCTAAAATGTTTATATTGTCGTCTTATAAGATGTAATTGTGTCTATGTTTGTGTTAGTCTGTTAGCAAAACACCACATAAAACTGGACACATTTTAATGAAACTCTGAGAAAGTGATTATTGGATTTACTTACAAATATTACATTTTTTGAGTCAGCCCAATTTAATATGAGCAACATTATCACGCACGACGTTGGCTATAAAAATAGTTTTAACAAATTTCAAGCTGAAATTTGGTGTGGTAGTAACTGACCACCCAACAGTCATTTACTATAAACATATTCAGAACTGTAACTGTCTTTAATTGTTGGATTTAATCTTATTCAAGATGGCCGCCACAACTGATTAGACTGAGCAAACAATTGCTATGCCAGTCTTTTTGGCCATTTCTAATTGATTTTCTGTTTTATTCTTATTATAGACAAAAAAATCTTGTTTTTCATTCTTGTTGTTTTTCTTCTTGTTCTTGGCCTTCTTGCTCTTCTTGTTCTTGTTCCTTTCTCTTTGTTCTCTTGTTCTTCTTGTTCTTTTTCTTGTTCTTCTTCTTGTTCTTTTTCTTGATCCATTAATCCATAATCATAATCCATTTTCTTCTTGTCTACTTTCTTCTCGTCCACTTTCCTCTTGTCCACTTTCTTCTCATCCACTTTCTTCTTGTCCACTTTCCTCTTGTCCACTTTCTTCTTGTTCTTCTTGTCATTCATCTTGTTCTTGTTCTTCTTCTGTGAACTTCACTTCTGTGAAAGTACCTCTGGGTATCTTGAAAGGTGCTTATAAATAAAACATATGAACTTTTCTACAGATTTTGAGCAAGGATTCAGTGAGGTGGTAGCGAAAAGTCATAAACAGTCTCAAAGCCTGAATTCCAACACATCAAAGATCTTTCTTTAAACTTTTGACATACGAGATGACATGCATTCCTACATCTACTGTTGAATTTAATTTAAGGAAGGGGTGCCAAAAAAGGCCTTCTATCTCCTTTGAAATTAACTACCAGTTGTAATATACATGATTTATTTGAATTTTTTTGTAAATTTTTCATGTTAAGATCCAGTATCAGGAAAAAAAAAAAAAAAAAAAAAAAGCTGTTGAAGACAGAAAGAAAATGTCCACGCTAACGTGGCTTCCTGTCCTAGCCTCACTCTTATCCTCTCTCCATCTCGGCACATCGCACCTCCAACACCGACTCATTCATTGTGTTTGTACTGCACATATAAAAGCAGGAACTAAAAAGACGCAGAGGAAATTCATGCGAGCAATTTGCCTGGAACACTAAAATTACCTCCTAATAAATTATCATATTCATTAGTTTGTTCATCTCTCTGCCAAGTCTTATTTTTAACATTTTTTTATTTGATTTGTGAAAAACTATGGATTCTGGCTTTCTCAGTATAATGATATTTGTCACTAAGGATCACCCCAATTACACATCAGCACGAGCTGACATATTTGTTACTGATTGGCCCAGAGGGGTCTGCATCACCGTCCAGAAGATGTGTGGGGACGGGACACTGTTGCCTCGTTTTACTGTAACAATCAGTGAGTCAGAGAGGATGGAGAGCGTCACCTAAACGCCTCACATGTTCGAGTAAATACTTGTCTCCCCTGCTACGCAAACATAAAGTGACCTGCAGATCACTGGGGATTACGAGCATGACACGTTTACTTCCATCCATGATCCTAATGTGCTTAATATTCATGTTTCAGACAGAGGAGACAAATCCAGCTGATTTATTTGATCATCTCACTTGTGTGCACTTCACTTCCCTTTTCCAAAAAGATTCAGGTTGCAAGGAAAGGAGGGAACGGCTCCAGGCGTTCCTCACCACCCTACATCAGACACACACACACACACAAAACATAGCATAGTGCGCTCGTGAACAAATTCAAAGTAACGTTAGAATCAAGACCATGCAATTCAAAAAAAGGCACCTAAACAGGAATATACGAAAGAGAAAGTGTAAGTTCTTCACTAATGTGTTACAGAACAAATAATATGCAAGGCTGGTGCAAATCTATCAATCCATTATAAATGCAGAAAAACCAGCAAAACGTTAAATCTGTCCTAGGTGTACTTCATCACTATAAAGACCAATCTATGGACAGATTCCATACAACCTCTGAACCCTCAGGTTTGTTGGTGATAATAAGATGGTTTCTGGGGCCCGCCCTCTCCCCCATCAACTCCTCTGAGGCACAAAAGAGAAACCATCTTAACACCAGCAAAATGGTTGGCCCACTTTGTGAGTGCACTGCTTGTGGGACTGAGTTTGTTGTGGCTCCTTGGACTGATGAAGTCCTTTGGATGAAGGATGAATCATCTCAAGGAAGAATAAGAAACCGTCCAGATGACCTGACTGAACTTTGTTGGATTTTTTTTTTTTTTTACCTGGATTATTGAGCATGGACTTTGATGTTCTCTCTTTGTCCTCAGTGATGAACTAAAACCAGTGGTGGAGAAAGTACTCAAACACTGTACTTAAGTAAAAGTGCAAATAAACAGACAAAAATGTACTTTAGTAAAAGTAGAAGTACCACATTAACATTTTTACTTAATTAAAAGTAAATAAGCACTTGTTTTTAAAACTACTTAAAGTATTAAAAGTAAAAGTACTTTCTGAATGTATTACCTAATGCAATGGTCTACAATATGCCTACCGTATGCGTATTTTAGGTAATACATTAATAGGGTTGAGACATTTTAATGAACAATGCTGCAGATAATACATGTTTTTATTGTGTTTACTCTGTGACACAGTTCACACCTGGACTTGTGATTCTGTGTCAGAATTTCAGGGATGACATGCAGAGTTAAATGTCATTAAGCAAAATAAGAAAGAGGAAAGTCTTTATTGAACACAACACAAAACCAATGTAATTTAAACTGCAGTAAACACATTTAAGTAAAAGTTGTCTGCCTGAAAAAAGGATCATTAGACCTAACAAAGGAATAGGCACTGATCATTTCAACTCCAGTTTGTCATCAACTCTAGTTAAAATACTGTCTATACATGACATATATTATATATATTAACTATATTTTAACTTCCTGACACCATTTTCAAAACTTGTATCCGAGTGTCGAGCCATTTGGAGACATCTCGTCTCCTAACATCCCATGAACTGACACATTTTAATATTGCAGCAAGATTTTCTTGTTCAAGTTCAGAAGAAGTTGGTTTTCAAAGTTTTTTGAGTCCAGTCTGGCTCTTTTGGGAGAGAGAATCTGTCCTGCTGTACTGAATAGTCTTTCAATAGTCTTTCAATAATCTTTCAATAAGGCCATGGTGGGTGCATATATTCTGGCTGACTCTCCATGGTGGAATTTATTTTGGGTGTGTTACCGGTGCTGTTGGTGCGCCCTGCTCAATGACGTATAGAGTAGAATATACGTCATTGGTCCAGTTCTTCTTGAAGGTGGGTCTAACGTTACCTGCCCACTCTGCAGTGATTCAGTGGACAAACTCCCCTCTGACCATTGGTTACGTTCAAATTAACAAATAAAAAAAATAAAAAACGCAACATGAATGTAACATATAACACAACGCATTATAGAAATGTAGTGTAGTAGAAAGTATAGATACTTAATGTAAAATGTAGTGGAGTAAAAGTCGAATGTACCCACGTTTAACTCTACTTAAAGTACAGATACATGACAAATGCACTTACATCCCACCACTGACTAAAACAACAGGATCTTCAAATTACTAGAAAAAAAAATTGCACAGAGAAAATCATGAAACTGTAAAGCCTCAGACAAAAGTATCCTTTCAGAAATATTACGAAGCGTACATTAAGCAAAGAAAAACGCAGCTCACACAAACTCAAACCCGACACAAGAGCACAGAGTGCAGGCCACCTGATGTTTGTCTTTCATCCACAGAGCTGCTCAGCATCTCACCTTATAGCCAGCAGTGCTCAATTCAACCCCCAACCTTGCCTTTAAGGTATGAACTGAATGTGTGTGGGCTTTCTTTGTCTGTGTGTGAACATATGGGTGTGTTTTCCCATACTTGTGTATGAATATACTGTAGGTACGATTGCACGAGGTCAAACCTCAGAGGCCAGGCTCGCCTTTCTACGCCGACCGTGTGTGTACTTTCATGTGTGTTAGCTCGGCCTCCGTGACCCTACTTGCACACGCTGAAACAGGTAGTGGGGGCGTCATACATTATTCATGTAAGGAATTGAATCGGGGAAGTCGGTCTTGAGTCGTACGAGTAGGACTGGATGTGGGCAGGATGGTAAATGTCGACTTTCATTTCCTGGAAGTGCCGCTTGGGGAGAATGTGAGATACTGTACTTGAAGAGTGCTCACAGTGTGAGTTTAAAACTGTAAGTGCATCTTAAAGGGAATCCTCCAGTGTGCTTTGAAGTTCTACGGAGATATGCAGCTACTAACGCTGGGGTACCATACAGAAATATAAACATTAGGTACACTGGATCTAATGCAAGTCGTGTTGATATGAATATTTATCTGCTTTAACTTGTTCCTTGTTCTACATCAAATACAACTGTGCTAAACAATATTTCATTTATTTATTTGCTTTACCCATATATCCAATAAAATGGAAAAGATAGTATGTCTTGCTTGATGTTTGCATTTGCACAGATCTGAAGCCTGATGTTAAAAAAACAAAAGAAAAAAATTTGGGACTTTAATCTGAAATGGTTGAAACGGTCAAAAATGTATGTAAAAAAAAAAGACTGATTTTAAATGTACATTTTCCAAATATTTCCAATCAATTTTTTTCAGGAATTTATAGCTTATCTTCATATTTATTTTGGGTGCAAATGCAATAAACCCATAAAATGGTTGAATAAAATATCCTTCAAAATAATTGCCAGTTGTTGGTTTTTCTTCCTAGCTGCTTTACGTTTTGTGTTTACGTGACAAAAACAACTTTTATATTGAATGCAATATATTTATTTGTCATGTAATCATTCATTTAGAACATCCTGATGCATGTTTGTGGAGAAAAAGTTTTGTTTTGGTGGCTCCTCAGATTGAAGAAGTCCATTGGATGACGGATGAAACGTCTCAGCAAAAAAACGAAAACGGACAGATGACCTGACTGAACATTGTTGGACTTTTTACCTGGATTACTGAGTATGGACTTTGGTGTTTTGAACCACTTTGACATAACTGTCTCAAAGGAGTTGATGAGGGAGAGGGCGGGCCCCGGAGGAGAAGGTGAGCCCTGGAGGACAAGGTGGTGCCTGGAGGAGAAGGTGGGCCCTGGAG
>NC_056520.1:15636401-15639923 GCF_014905685.2 Nematolebias whitei
GCCCTGGAGGACAAGGTGGTGCCTGGAGGAGAAGGTGGGCCCTGGAGGAGAAGGTGGGCCCTGGAGGACAAGGTGGTGCCTGGAGGAGAAGGTGGGCCCTGGAGGAGAGGGCGGGCACTAGAGGAGAAGGTGGTCCCGGGAGGAGAAGGCAGGTCCCAGAGGAGAGGGCGGACCAAGAAGGAGAGGGCGGGCTCCGGAAGCCATCTTAGCACTAGCAAACTGTTTTTTTTTTCCCACTATGGAGTATGTCGTTTGTGGAAAATCAGTTTTGCTTTAGTGGCTCCTCAGATTGAAGAAGTCCGTTGGATGAAGGCCGAAACGTCTCAGGAAAAAAAAAGAAACCGTTCAGATGACCTGACTGAACATTGTTGGATTTGATACCTGGATTACTGAGCATGGACTTTGGTATACCTATGCATACTCGATAATCTCTGTAGACAAATTCCATTTAAAATCCACTTTGGCCATGACTGCCTCAAACGAGTCAGCAGAGGAGAGGTCGGACTACAGAAACCATATGAGCGCCATCAAACTAGTTGACCCACTGTCAGGGGAATTTAGGTAGAGGTCATGGATGTTTATCAGTAGCATGCTAAACTATAGTGTGTGAGTTAGAGTTGCTTGTGTGTCTGCAGGCTCCTCTCTGAGGAGCACCGAGCCAGGCACTCTGATCAACTCCAAGGCCTCTTCCTGGTCTGTAAGATGGGAAGCAGAGGTCGTCTTGACCTTGTCTCTGTCTGATAAACATTATAAAAGGTACTTCTTTATACTGTCCATGGGCAAACCTCACGACCGGAGCATCAATGTAACATCTGTGTAAGCCTGTTTTGACTCTGCCCCCTTGCAAGTAAACTGGATTGAAAAATCTTCTCGTGTCCTCAGAGTGGCTTATTTGAGTAAAGAGATGGTGGAAGGATATTTATTTTATCCAACACCCACTATGTGAATGTGCTAGTTATAAGACAGTTTGCTGCAGCTCCTTGGATTGATGAAGTCTTTTGGATGAAAAACAAAACGTTTCAACACAAAGAAACCATCCAGAGGACCAGACTTAAATTTGTTGGAGCATCCATTTAAAAGTCATTGTTGTTGTTTTTAGCACTATTTTTTAAAATGATTTTAGCTCACCTATTGGTTGCACTTTATGATTTTGTTTCTGGTTTTATGTTCTTTTTGCACTCTGAACAAAATAAACTATTTTTTAATGTATTTTTTTGTTTGAGCAAAACAACTAAAAATTAAAGTAATATTCATCAAAGGAATAAGTACTATGTCACTTTGCGTGGTAAACAAAGATCTTGCTTAATCTGTTGGAAATGTGTTGAAGATGACAGTCAGCAACTACCACTGCAAACTTTAGCTAAATATCCGTGAAAGTGGCCAAGTCATTTTTGTGTTTTGCAAGACTGATTAGCTAAGATGGCTGAATTAAATCAGGATGACTCAAACATTTAAGAATAAAAGTACATGTAATGAGTACTTTCCAAGGGCTTCGCTAAAATCTGTGCACCCATCAATGACATGATTTTAGAATTTCTTAAAATTGAAGCTTAACCCATAATTTGAAATTCCATTTTACCAAATTCTAAAAAAAGTAGGAAACCACAAATGTTGGGTTCAATAGTATTAGTATTGTTGTAAGAAAGGATCAGGATTATTACAAAGGGATGAACATTTATTTTACCTGCAGTCAAGATTTGTCTCTGAACTTAAAACACAGTAGTTTTGGACCAATTAATGTCCAATAAAAGCAGTTGACGATAAATACCATCAAAGCTTACTTTAAACTGAAAATAAGTTTTTTTGTATTTTTCTAACTGGCTTCAGCAAAGGTTTAACTTTATCAACGAGCTCTGGTGATTTCCGTTCTTTGATCTGATTGGCTGAGGTTTGGTAACGATAGATGGGTTTGAACAAAGGGTTCATCTAATCACCTGCCAAGCATTTGTTGAAAGTGCCAATCCTTTCCTGAGCACCTTCCAACAGGACTTCCCAGATGAATCTGTGTAACAAATCATTTAGCATGTCCAGATCCAAATGATATTCAAATACTTCAATCAATTTAATAAACTGACTTTCATCAGGTGAGATATATTTAGGTGAAAATTACATTTATTAAATGTGTAGTATATGTGTAGTATAAACTAAAGGCTTTGTTACATCTCAGCTAATAATTATACTGAAGATAGATGGTTTACAATAAACATAAAAGAGCTTACTGTACTCAAGGTAACATCCAACAATAAAAAGATGGCATTGGACATCTATTAACCTTAAAAAAATGCCAAATTTTAATCAATTAACACCTGGATTAAAAACTGATAATTTTAGGGTTTTTGTAGACCAGTTCTGATGCCCATCTTTAGAAATCAGAGGTCAATGGTCAATTTTTAAACCTAATGTATATCTGCATATATTTGTTTAATATTTAAAGCAGTGAGTCCCAACCCTGATCCCCGAGGAACTCCATCCTGCATGTATTGCTTGTTTCCCTGCTCCAACACACCTGATTCAGTGATTTAATTGCAGTACTTCATCAAGTTCTGCAGAAACTTGTTAATCACCCATTTTCAATTCAGGTGTGTCAACGCAGGGAAACAACTAAAACATGCAGATGGTGTTCCTCAAGGACCATGGTTGGGAACCACTGATTTAAAGTACAAACAAGATTAAACATTTTTTTAACTAAACCACATTAGAGAACAAAAGAACTGGCTATAATGCAGTCAGTTTTACAGATACAGAGGTCAAAATTGATTTGGTAGTAGCTGACAGTCATTAACAACACATATGTTGAGCAATAATATACCTTGCAGATTCTTACAATATTGCATAAGATTACAAAATGTCCTTTAACATAACTATCCCTTCTCAACAGAGGTGATTTTTGTTCACATCTTGGGCATAAAAAGTGACGGGTAAAATGCATTCCTTCAAGGATTACAAAGCTTATAATATGTAGTAGAACTTTGCTAATTTAATAAAGAGAATTTCCTAAATACAATGATTTTTTTTCAGAATAAGGATTTTCTGATACACTACATTGGCAAAAAATGGCAAATGGCAACTTTCAACGGCAGAAAATAATGTGTTATCAAAAAAAAGTGATGATGATACTACTATTACTACTACTGCCAGTACCACAACTATTAGCACAATCACATCTATTACTAATACTACTACCACTACCACCACCACTATTACTAAGATTACTACCACTACCACCACCACTACTAATACCAATACTACTACCACCACAACTACTTCCACTACTACCACCACCGCCACCACAACTACTATCAGATCTACGACCACCACCACCACTACAACTACTACCACCACCACAACCACTACTATCAGATCTACGACCATCACCACTACAACTACAACACAACTACCACCACCACTACAACTACTACCACCACCACAACTACTATCAGATCTATGACCACCATCACCACCACCACTACAACTACCACAACTACCACCACCACCACCACTACAACTACAACTACAACTACT
>NC_056520.1:15640023-15677610 GCF_014905685.2 Nematolebias whitei
ACCACCACCACTACTACCACCACCACCACAACCACTACAACTACTACCACTACCACCACTACAACTACCACCAACACCACCACAACTACCACCACCAATACAACTACTACCACTACCACCACCACAACTACTACAACTCCAACCACCACAACTACAACTACTACCTTGACTACTACCACTACCACTACTACTACCACTACAACAACTACTACCACCCCCATCCCCACCACAACTGCTACCATCTCCACCACTACAACTACTACCACCACAACTGCAACTACTACCACAACTACTACCACTACCACCACCACCACTACTACCACCACCACCACCACCACCACAACTACTACCACCCTCATCCCCACCACAACTATTACCATCTCCACCACTACAACTACTACCACTACAACAACCATCACCACTACCACAACTATTACTAATACTACTACCACTACCACCACCACCACAACTACTGCCATTACCACTACTACCACTACCACTACTACTACTACCAATAATAATAATAAAAATAATAATAAAAATAATAATAGTAGACTTTGAGGAAAAAATAAAATTTACTTTATGATTGCACTTATTCTGACATCATTTAATCACTGCACATACAAAACTTCAAGTAACACCTTCACTCCTTACTCAAAACTCCATCCTCAGAGCAGAAACAGACTGGAGACGAACAAAAACCCAGCAGTAACATCGCCCACACAGCACGTAATGGATGCCTGCATCACTCAACCACTTTTTTTTTTCTTTTCCAACATGCCTGTATGGCCCGAGGGAACGCAGAAGAAGTTAGGCACCTCTTAGCCTTACACCTGGCACAAGATGCGCAGAGACTGCCAAAGTTCAATTCCCTCTGCATATGTGAGGTTCTGTGCAAGTGTCAAAGATTGTGTGGATGTGTGTGCGTCTCAATGGGCAAAAATGCAATATGAGGTGTGAAGAGGCGGCAAGAGAAAGCACAGGAACAGACCTGCATAATGGAGCCCAGATCCCCCATTGGTTCCTTTTTAACACCTCATAGTAGACTGAAAGGAGAGTGAGACAGTGGGAGACAGACAGAGAGGGCGACAGCCAGACAGAAAGAAAGAAGCAACAACTTGTAATTGAGCAGACAGCAGAAGACTTGAAGGAAACAACAACTCCAGACTTCTGTGAACACTTTTTAAAAAAGTTGTTGCATTGTTGTTTGGCCAGGCTTAGAGAAAGTTGCAGAATACGTAGAGTTGTGATCTTTGATTTAAAGTCTGGAAATACCTTGTCTTTGGCAGAACAAGCACGTTTTTTTCAGGCTTAAGGAGCGGGGCCGTATTGATTGCAAGTCAGACATGACTATCAGAACTTCACACACCTACATGGGAGGGATTCCATGGGCTACCTTTGGTACCTTCTGAAGTTTTTGTCTTTCCCTCGCCCTTACCAGATGAGACAGAGGATGGTAACAACAAAGAAGCAGTGATGCTTTGAACAGAGAGAAATTCAAGCTTGCTTTGGGCAAACAGTGGGCTTTGAAGCATCCGCTTGTCTATTAAAAGGAGAGTAGGGCAGAGGGGGAAGAAAAATCAATGTTGACACAAAAAAGTGTGCTATCTATTGCTGGGAAACCACATGGGTGTAAGATAGCAACTTGTTGAGCTCAAACCTTGACTTAAAGCATCTTGCTAAATTTTATTATCACCAAATTAAGTGATATTTTCATCTACCGCCAAAAGCAAAAGGGCATAATGTTTTGCCTTTTGGTCTACAAGTATGCGTGCGTTAGTTTTTTTTATTAGCAAAATAGCTGAAGAACCACTAGACGAAATTAAATAAAACTTAGTAATTACTGGTTGATTCAGTCTTGGAATCAACCCCAATGGGGTTCAAATGACCACCACAGCTCAGCTACTGTAGCAAACACTAAAATTGTTGTGACTCAATAACTTTTACAGCTTCTGAGCTAAAATTTGGTGTGGTAGTTGCTGAGAGTAATTTATAACACATACTTAGAGCATGACTTCTAGGAAAATCAGGTGATATCATCCAACGTGATTTTAAAAGTATGATCAAAATGGCTATAACTTTGACACGACTCAGTTCAAGATAATTTTAGTGTAAAATCTCGGCAGGACTTGTTAAAGTGTTGATTGTTTTAATTCACCTTTTCTTTCCATGATTTGTCATTGATCCGTCTACTTCTTTATAAAAAACTTACAATTTCTAATTTAGGAGACACCATAAAAACATTGTTTACTTATGAACTACACTACAAAGCTTAAGTTGAAATATAAAATGTATTTATACACTAGATAAAGAAGGGGGAGTGGTGACACAGACGTTAGAGAAAGTGGGCCTGTGATTGGAAGATTGCTGGTTCAACTCCACGAACCAACAGCATCAAAAATATGGGCGGTAACGGTGAAGCACCCACACCTGCCCCCACTAAGATTTGGCCCAATCAGGACCCCTGAGCAAGGCCCTCAATCCTCACTATCTGCTCCCCCAAGCACCCTAGATTGCAGCCCCCCGCTCCACAAAGAGGACTGTGGTAGTGCGGTGGTTTGTGGTTGCGTCAGGAATGACATCCGGTGTAAAAACAATTGCCAAGTCTTCGTGTGAGTTAGTTTGCTGTGGCGACCCCTGAAGAAGGGAGCAGCCGAAAGAAGAAGATGATGATGTGACGGAATGGTGTTTAGGCACAAAGGCTCAATCTCTGATATAAAATGAAAATTGTACATGGATCCCAAAATTCAGTAGCTCTTTTGGATTTTCAGCTGACTTATTATGAGCCATTTGACCCAATAGGACTGCTTCAGAAATTCAGGGCACACGCACACATGACTCTATGGCAGGGAATTAGACATAAAATGATAGAAAATCCTATTCTCAAATTTATGTGACATAGAAATTTAGTCTATTTACCTCTTTAGCATGAAAAACACAGGAAGACTGGGGGTGCATCTTCATCTTTAGACCAATTTTTGATCTAATTAAAGTATCTCAAATCATTAGCCATATGGGGTTCTGCCAAGCCTTGAGTTAGGAGACTCTCGCTGACGGTAAACGGACAAGGATTTGTGACTCCAGTCTTCTTACATCAAAGCAGCAACTCAGGGCAAAGATGGGGAAAAAATACATTGCCCTGAACCTTTCCAAGTCCGGAAAAATGCTGTTGTGGGTGTACCGAACCTCTGAGGGGGGTTGTGACACTGACGAAAATAAGAGATGCCCACAAAGAAGAGGAGATGGGGAGAAGGAGTTTAACTTCAGAGTATCACAGTGTCCTTTTTCGTTGCTGCAAATTAACTAACAGGTGGTAGCTAGGAGGTTTGGAAGTACGGATCTGAGGACGGGGGAGGCTGGCCAAGAGGTAGAGCCCAGACTGTAGCATCTCCAGCCCTGTGATCTGACTCCAAGCTGGCAGCAATGCTATCAACAACGGAGACTGCAGATGTTGCCGGCTTCCCCCTTTTCCTCCATCGTGGCTCCAAGCTTTTTTAACCCCCGGTTGAAGGATCCTGTGTGCGTGTTTGTGTGTGTTTGCTGAGTAGGAGGTCCTGTGAGCAAATCCTGATCAAGGCCTCTGACTGTGTGACAAGCGATGTCAGGGCTCATTTCTAAGTAGTATCTGTTCCTTTCTTGTTTGTGTGAGGAGACACGTGAGGAGACACATTGTGCAGTTGTGTGGGTCGGTGATTGTGTTGTTTTGTGTGTTTGTATCCCTTTACTGGCATGTTCCAGTACTCAACTGTTGTTTTTATCTCTTTGCAGCTTTTATTCCAAGACATCCCTGTTCGTTTGTGCTTGTGTGTGTTTGTGCACCTTGTGTGTATTTAACAAGATGTACACACAATAAACCAATTGCGTTTGGTTTATGTAAAACTGGGTATGAGATAAATGGTAACTGTACTGTACTTATGTTACACCTTTCTATCTAGTCAAGATACTCAAAGCGCTTTACACTACAATCTGTGTCCTCATTTACCCTTTCATACAACACTACTATATCTATACAAAGAATAATCAGTGCTTTATCATATTCATACACTGATGGGACACACATCAAAGGCAATGAGGGGTTCAGTGTCTTGCCCAGGGACACTTCAGCATGTGACTACTGGTGGAATTTAACCCCAACTCTTGCATTGGAGGACGACTGCTGTAACCACTCAGCTACAGCTGCCCCTAAGATAAGTAAATATTAATTATATTATTATACTCATTTAGTGCATAGAAACAACTAATTTAAAATAATGGGTTAAAAATGCTCTACTATGTCCATCATTTACTGTAACCCAAAAATTTGACCCAACTCATTTTCTTAACGTGGTTTCAATTCCGTTTTTTTCCTCTGTGTTTTCATGTGTGAATCAGTGCATGTGTGTGTGTGTGTATGTGTGTGTGTGTGTGTGTGTGTGATCTTGTGCAGCTTTGGTTCCTCTGTCCATTTTCCCCTCTCTCTTTATCATCTCTCTTTTCTCTCCCGTGTGTCTGCAAATGCTGAACAATTGGATGCACAGGTGGTCTGTCCACTTCTCCTCTTCCAAGTGTTAGATTTCATTACAAACAGTGTTGGAGGTGGGTCGAATGTGTGTGTGGCGTTGGTGGGGGAGTCCTCTTGACATCTGTGGGCTTATTTGAATGGGCGGATGAGACACGAATCCCTGCCGAGTTCCTCCACGGAACGACAAGACTTCTCCAAAAGAACTGTCCGAGAGTAGATCGTCAGTTTTTTTTATTTGTCACAAGGAATGCAGTTTTAGTTCTGTGTATATCTTGTTTCAGTTAATTTAATTTATTCTAATAATGTCGGCAGCTGCTGACTTAAAATTACTCTATTAATTACCTCTTTAACATGGAATGTTGAATAAAATTATTTTGCAAATGTTTTTCTGTTGAATTGCTAATTATTTATTATAATAAAAATAGATATTGACAGTGATACCATTGCATCAGAGGGGTAACATTCCAATTTATCTAACTTATCTCAGACTCTTAAAGTTATGAAAAAATAAATAAAAATCCAAAAACGAACAATAACATACTTGTCTTTATTGCACTTTTTTCCCAGCATTTTTCCCAGCTAAACTATCAACATGACATGGTATAAACATTTTGTTGTTGTTGTTTTTACTAATTTAAGCAGACAAACGACCAAAATGAACCTAGCAAGGTTGAGTCAGTAACGCTGGACAGAGTCTTTGTTGAAACGTTTCGTCTTTTATCCAAAAGACGATTAAGACTGAAAAAGTCTCGAGTACAAGGCGAAATGTTTCCACAAAGAAGAATCTGTCCAGAGGACCTGACTCAACTTTATTAGATTTATCTACCTGGAACATAGAGCATGTATCAGGAGACCAAATATGTATGGCAAACGTAAATGGCGTGGGGCAAATCTGGTCTCCCAAGATGAGCATTTAATTGTAAAATATTGTATATCTTCTCAATTTTATTTAAAAAGTTGATAAATACATCATTTGGTGTAGACTTCTCTTGCAAGCTGACTAACTTTGAAGCCAGAAAGACAGATGGGTCATTTGATGTTTGATTCTGACGTGAAGACGGCTGGATCATTCTACCATTATTGATTTTGATGTGGAAAGAGTAACAGAATGTCAAGTGAGAGAGATCAAACTCTTGTTCATGAACTTGCAAGCAAGAAAAGATATCAGGTATCTGACTTGAGCTAATGTATCAGCTGAAAGTGGCCCATTGCTCAAAGATCTTACATTTTGGCTCCTTTTGGTAATCGAGTTTGAAGCCACTACAGGATTATGCCCAATGCTTAAATTTCAGACAAAGGTTTTTCTTTTCATTGCAATGGGATTTGTCTTTTTTTGGACAGCACGAGCAGACGAGGGGGTGAACTCGCTTTTGTTTGTTGGTATTTAGAGGAAGAATAAAGATGGGGAAGATGGTTTGTGCATATGATTCAATATTACTGTTATTGGGATTTCTAATGCACTGCTTGAGCATACTTTTATACATGTAGATGTGACTCCCCAATCGTTTACAATGAAAGTTCTCCGAATTTTCTTAAACAAAAAGCTTACGATGAAATAAGAGGCTGCAAAAACTACCAGTCACAGATAAAGCTTAATACGTTGTGTGGTACTGAAGTAAAATGCAAAGCTGCAGGTGGGCATGGTCAGTAACTTGAACAGAAAATGGAAAACAAGTAATTTGTAAAGAAAGAGCTAAATAATTAGCTCTTTTGGTATTTAACTTTCTTTGCAAGGCTTCAGTTTTAGCTTATAGATCTTTTAGACTTGAGGGAAAAGGAGTTGGCCAATAGAGTTTGTGGTTATATATTTTAAGTTTCAACGATCAGAAGACTGAAATCATTGTGTTTAGCCCTAGCTCTACCGCTATCTCCGTTCCTGTAACCCTGGACTCCCTTCAGCCATATCTTAAGCAGTATGTTACCAATCTAGGGATGGTTTTAGACTCTGACTTTAAGTTTGATAAACAAATTAACTATGTTCTGCAGAAAAGCTTCTTCCAGTTAAGACAAATACAGTAGCTAAGCTTAAGCCAGTGCTGTCCAGATCTGACCTTGAAAAACTAGTCCATGCTTTTATCATTACCCAACTGGACTACTGTAACGCGCTTTATGTTGGGGTCAGCCAGGTCTCCATTTTGTGTCTCCAGCTCATCCAGAATGCTGCAGCTCAGCTCTAAAATATAAATCGTAGGTTTGAGCATATTTCACTAGTTTTGTCCTCCCTTCACTGGCTCCCTGTGCGTCCCAAAATTTATTTTAAAATTCTCCTGTTAAGCCTTGCACCCTCATGTCTCTCTGAGCTACCTCAATCATGCGTTCACTCTTGGGCCCTGAGATCAACCGATCAGCTGCTTTTGGCTGTTCCAAAAACAAGACTGAAGCTCAGAGGTATGGAACACCAAAATGCTCAAACTTAAATAAATAAATAAAGCATTATGAAATAAGTATCTAAGCTCATTATTATGATTTTTTTTTAATTATTTTATTTCACAATTGTGTTTTTCATGATGATTAGTTTTCCTGAATACCTGCTCACTGGTACAGCTAGCATAGCAGTTAGCAGAGACTTGCTAGGTCAACATACGTGAAGGATGGCAGAGTTGCATGAATTTCGTTCAGCTCAGGTAACTTTAGCAGATCAAACTGAGAGGATTATGTTCTCAGAAGATACGGGTGTCGTGACAAAAGCTGATTTTTTTTTTCTCTCTGTCCTCCGGTGAAACCAGACGTGCCTCCCTGGTCTCCCCCCACCCCCCCTCCTCACCAACCGCTTCCCTGCTTGCAGCCTTTTGCCATGTGAACCCTTAAAAAGCCTTTTTTTTTGGGGGGGGGAGGGTGTTCTGCATGCCTCTTAATTTGAAGGATCAGCTGGTCTCTCAACATCATTGATCAACTTCTCCCGACAGAAGTCAGGGCATAAGGAGGACCCTCTTACCTCGACGGAAACAAATTGGATTCATGATGACAACTGGTTATTTTGCTGTTTAGCTGGTGAATTCTGGATTGTCTATAAATTTGTGTGGATGTGTCGAAACTCGACAGCACTCAGACTGAATTTGGGGAGCTGCAGCAGGGAGCTGGAGCAGGCTTTTATCAGGACTGAACTTTTCTGGCAGCACCCATGAATGGTAGTAATAATCTTGGAGAAGCTTTGAGCTCGACTTTTGGTGTAAAGGATCAATTCGGCTATTTTGGAGTTCCATCAGAGGAATATAGTGTGACTTTAAAAAGGCAGAAACAGCAATTCACGAGGTCTGCCTGACCCAAACTGTGGCCTTGATGCCGGACTTATCTCAACACCTCCTGGCATGTTTAAAAAAAACAAAGATGCTTGGACTGTCTCCACACCCCTCCTTTCCCCAAGGCCGTGGACATGGGACGGAACCTCAACCGAGCTGATCACGAATGACACCTCTTATCTGGACAATGGCTGAGAGGGGGGGCTCTGGACTATGCTACGACTTTCCCTTAAAAATTCAATGTCTTCACTGGCCTATATGTACATGTACAACGTCTATTTATGTTGCTTTGCTATGGTAGGTTTTTTGATTAATCAAATCGTGCCCTGTCTAGGACACGGCGTGAGAGATCTTTTTTTAATACCGTCTCTCCTCATGTTTTCTTCCTTTTTCTCATCTAAGCAAAATATTATTCTGAATAAGAATAAGAAGGCTGCGCTATTTATAGCCACAGCTTCGTGCACTCCGCCCATCTTTCGGACCACTGTACATACATATTTGCGTTGTATCTCGGTGCAATGATAATAAAGTTTATTCTGATTCTGGACTGCCAAAAGTTGATCAGTGCCATGGGAGCGTGCATGGGAGGACTCGCTGTTATAGTTCTTTGAATTTAACAAGATTAACACTAGCTGTACCAGTGAGCAGGAAAACTAATGGATGATGTGACAGATCAGCCAGTGGGCGTGAAGGCCCAACACACTGACGATGATTGACAGCTGAAGTAATTCTGCTGAAAAGTGACAATATGAAATAAATAAGCTATCATGAAATAAAAGAATAAAACTTTTTTTTTCTTATTTCATAATTTGAGCATGTTCCATACCGAGGTTATTTGGCATTTTCAGTCGTGGGCCTTTAAATTTGGAACAATCTGCCCCCCAACATTAGGTAGCCACTTTACTTCCTGTGTTCAAATCTCTGCTAAAAACTCATCTGTTTTCTCTGGCATTTCACACAATTTAGTTTTTTTGTTTTTTTTTGTTCTGTTTTTAGGTTTTTTCTTTAATGCTTTTAATAAATTTTTCAGTACTATCATTAGTTTTATTTTTTCCATTAATTTACTCTCAATGATGTTATTGTTAAGCTCTTTGGTAACAGCTGCTGTTTTAAATGTGCTTTATAAATTAAGTTGACTTGACTTGTTAAAGGTGAAGAAAATAGCCGGTCAGGTAAAAATCTAATAATAATAATATGATTTTTTTTCCAGTTTTTCAAATGCTAAATGGTAGAAAACAGTAAAACATGAAAAGTTCCACTTTTCTCATTAAGACAAGCACTTAGATTAAGACATCCAAAACAATCCTTTACTGTTCATGTTTCACCGGGGAACAAAAACATTTTCTCAGAATTCAGCTAATAATTCTGGCAGTTAAAAGATTTACTGTCCCACACCGTGCATTTTAAGACATCCTCTATCTATTATGTGGAGAAAGGTATGGTCTTCAGCCTGCTGCTCCTCTTTGGCTCTCGGTAAAATTGTTCTTGGCAGTCCTGAGAGGCTTCTTCCTGTTATGTGCCATTGGAAAGCATTACGAAATCTGCCATCTTGACTGCACGAACCAAATAACAACAAGAGTGCATTGTGCACCACCTGCTCCACACATTTAGGTGGTTTTAAATATGCAGGCAAAACGACACCTATCCCCTCAGTTCGATGCACGATTCCTGAGGGGATTTATAGAAAGTAGGGGTAAAACTACGGTGGCCCTGAGGTGAAAATGAACAACATTTGAAAAAACGGAATTACATTTGAAAAAATAAATAAAAGGAATTACATTAAGTTAAAGCGGAAGTGGCCAAAGCTAAAGTGGTGAAAAATGGAATTACATTTGGAAAAAAATGGAATTACATTTGAAGAAATGGTCTTGCATTAAGCCAAACTGAGGGTGACAGGTATTTTAGAGTAACGGGTGGGCAGTTGACTCTGGGACTCTATTTGTTTTTAATAATTTAGGCATAAAAAATAGTTTGATATCATAAAAAAATTGGATGAGAACTATTATAAATAGTACTATTTAAAAATTATTTTAAAAATGACATTTTTTTTTTTTATTACTTAGAATTGTAACTTGGTTCAGGAAGCATGAAAGGGGACATGGCAGTAAACCCAAGTTGCATTTAAAATTAAATTTAATTATTTAAAAAATAATAATTTTGTGTACATATGGTTGTGTTTTATGGTAGAGGGGTGTGAAAGATCCATCCATCCATTATCTTTTGCCCACTTCTTCCTTTTTTGGGTCACGGGGGTCACCGGCGCCCATGTCCAGCAATCACTGTACGAGGGGCGGGGTACACCCTGGACAGGTCTGCAGTCCATCACAGGGACACATGGAGACAAACAACTATTCACTCTCACTCACACCTAGGGATATTTTTAGAGTTACCATTCAGCCTAACATGCATGTTCTTGGTCTGTGAGAGGAAACTGGAGTACCCGGAGAAAACTCATATATGCAGAGAGAACATGCAAAGTCCACCCAGAAAGGACCCCGGACAGGGATTTGAACTAGGGTAACCTGCTCGCTGAGGGGCAGCAGGTCTACCAGTTGCACCACTGTGCTGCCGGAGTCAAAGATGAAGTTAATAAAATAAATATTAACCCACCTTTAAACAAAATTTACCACATTATGGCATGGGGACTCAAAAGGCACCAACTAGTAGGAATGACCCTACTGTACATTGTTCTGTTTTATGTTGTAAATAAAAATAAATAAATTATAAAAAATAAATAAATTATAAAAAATAAATAAAATAAATAAAAATCCCCCACCATTTCCATCCATCCATCCATTATCTTTACCCGTTTGTTCCATTTTGGGTCACGGGGGTCGCTGGTGCCCATGTCCAGCAATCACTGTGCGAGGGGCGGGGTACACCCTGGACGGGTCGCGAGTCCATCGCAGGGCCACATAGAGACAAACAACCATTCACTCTCTCACTCACACCTAGGGACAATTTAGAGTTACCAATCAGCCTAACATGCATGTTTTTGGTCTGTGGGAGGAAACCGGAGTACCCGGAGAAAACCCACGCATGCACGGAGAGAACATGCAAACTCCACCCAGAAAGGCCCCTGGACCGGGGTTTGAACCAGGGACCTGCTCGCTGAGAGGCAGCAGCTCTACTAGTTGCGCCACCGTGCTGCCCCCACCAGTTCCAGTTTGGCTTAATATAATTCCATTTTTTTTTTCAAATGTAATTCTGTTTTTCCAAATGTTATTTCGGCCACTTCCGCTTTGGGCACTTCCACTTTGGCTTAACGTAATTCAGTTTTTTTTTCTTCTTCAAATGTAATTCTGTTTTTATCAAATGTAATTCTGATTTTTTGCAAATGTAATTCTGTTTTTCCAAATGTAATTCTGGCCACTTCCGCTTTGGCCACTTCCGCTTTGGTCACTTCCGCTTTGGCCACTTCCGCTTTGGCCAAATGTAATTCAGTTTTTTTCAAATGTGTTTTTGTTGTGTTTTTTGAAATGTAATTCTGTTTTTTGAAATGTTGTTCATTTACATTTCAGGGCCACCGTACAAAATGGTAGCTTGGCGGCTTCAAGGAGAACTTACTTTTTGTGTGTCAATGAGGTGTCTTTACCTTAAACGTGACAAATTTTGGGTGATTTTAATTCTCTTTTCTTCAGTTTGAGTTGTGCTGGCTATGAGAAACATATCTAATATGAAAAAAAGAAACATTTATGTTTTCGATTGAGGTAAATCAAGCTTTTAAGTTTGGAATCTGATCTTTTTTACTTGTAACGAGGAAAATTGTGAACTGAGGTGTCAAATAAGAGTTTTACAATCCTTCCGCATATTGCTTTTCTTATAGTATCATAATTACTCATATCAGAAAACAGAAATACTTCTCAGATTACCTGATTTAATGAGCTTCAGGTAGTGAATTTGCTTTCTCTGAGCTTAAAAGAAAGCAAGGCTGGTAAATTAATGAGAAAATAACTCCAGCGTTTGTGATTTCCCACCTCATGTTAAGGGAGGGTATATTTTTGTCAGTTGTTAATTACTGTCATATGGCTGTGCCACCTTTTTCCCTGAAAATGACAAGAGTATGGCGGGATGGTGGGTGGATGAGTGAATGGGGGGGTGGGGGTGGGGGGGATGAAAATTAGCTCGACTCTCAGACTGTGATATCCTCATGTACCTGATGTGCAAAGAACATGTCTTGCCCTGTTTTGAATGTATCTCATTTATTTATTTGTGTTATTCATGCTTTGAATTTATTTAGTTTCCTTGAGTTCGCAGCTTCCACTCAGGAGAAATTAAAAGCTCATTTCAGTAAAAAGAAGGAAAGAAAACTTTAAAACAAAATCTACACAGATCAAGAGCCACATATTTAAATATTAATTTCAAAATTTTCTACATAAATGTTAATACCTAGAGAAATTGCATTTCCTGTGAAAATAAAGTGTGAATGCTTATTGCTGAAGAACTTGCTAAAAACAGGTGAAATTAGCTTAATTTTATTTTAAACCCATGCTGAAATATAGCCAAAATGAAAGACCAAGTCTAAGTTATCAGAAGAAAAAAAAAATTAGCTGAATGAGATTTAAATAAGCAGAAATGAACACAAAATTAGGAAATCGGCTGAAAAAAGCTGAAATTAGCAAAAAGAAAACCAGCTGAAAAGAAGCTAAAAAGGCAGAAAGAAGCTTAACCTACCAGAAGGAAGTGGAAAGAGCCAAAGTGAGCTCAAAGAATGTGAAATTAGCTGAAAAGGCTAAAATTAGCATACAAACAGCTAAATAGTAGATAAAATAGCAGAAAAAGCTGAATCTAGCAACAAAAAAAAGGATGAAAGGAGCTTAACAAGCTGAAATTAGCAGAAAGAACTTAATTAGGCTGAATGTAGCAGAAATTACAGAGACAAACTTGAATTTATCTGAAAACAGCTGAAATTAGCTAAATAAATGCTAAAAAGGTAGCTGAAAATGTAGAACAAGCTTAAATTACCAGAAGAAAGCAGAAAGAACACTTTTGCCTAATTAGGTTGAAAGAAGCTTTCAGTTTTTAGGTTTAAATGTATGCGTAAACTGATTTATAAACAAAAGTACCTGATTTGTACAAATCAAGCCATGCACAAACACACATTTAACACGTTTTATGAAGCTGTTCATGGAAACTGAGTTGAGTAGGAGTAAAAATTTAGATGTAAAATACTACAGTTTATATGTGTACTTAGTAAATTTGTTGCTTTAAGTTTGCACGTTTGTGTTTCAACATGTATTTGAAATAATTTAGAATTGCTTGCAAAATTTTGGACACCTTGGTAAACCATGTGATCAGTACGTGTAACGATAAGTGTTATTTGTGTTTAGTGTTTATCTTAGATTTTTAGGTAAAACTTTTCAATAAGGTACACAAAATTTGCTTAACTACTATGGAACGCCTAAGGATCAAATCAGGAACTAATGGTTAGTTAACCAGTACTTACTGGGGAACACACAGCCAAGCCTTATTAGGGAACTACTGGTTTGTTACCACAGAAACGGAGGATAAATTCTCTATGTGAGTTCTGAATTAACCCTGCACCAGTGAGGGCACAGCTCGTAACTGTCAAAAACCTGTTTCCTAATGATTACTGATTTTATTACCTATTAGCTCCTGATTCGTTCCTCTTTAGTTTCCTTGGTAACTACCCATTAGTTCTTGATTAGTTCCTCTTCGTTTACAAGGTAAATAACCAGTAGTCCCCTAATAAGGCTTGGCTGTGCGTTCCCCAGTAAGTACTGGTTAACTACCTATTAACTTCTGATTTGTTACTGATTTGCTCCTGAGGCGTTCCCTAGTAGTTAATCAAATGTTGTGTACCTTATTGTAAAGTTTTACCGATTTTGAGTGCATTGTTAACGTTCGTTTAATGTATATCTTAGTGTATATCTTAGATCCTTATTTACTGTTGCTTTTTATACTTTACATTTTTGCTATTTTTGGGTATAACTGGGACCTTGAGTACACATTTTCGTTCCACCTCATGCACCACATGTGATGCGAATGACAAAGAACCTTGAAATAAAGAAACTTGAATTATGAGACCAAGTGAACATCATATAAATACAACTTTGAAGTCAAATTTCAGCAATTGTCAACATTCTCAAGAAAGCCACAGCAAAAATCCCTAATCCACCCATAGCGTTCGCGTTACACATTTTTGTGTTGCAGTTTTAGCCTTTCAAAACCTATAATAGCTGTTTGGTGCAGGGCTATGTGGCACTCAATAGTCGGTGATTGTCCACTTCACACTTACTGGCAGTGTAAAGGACAGAAAGTTGCCCGACGCCTGGCTCAGGATTGTTTCCATTTCCTGGTTGATCGCTTCAGTAGCTGCTACTGACTAGGGAGGGGTCATTACTCCTCCCATCACATTCTGCCAACCTCAAACCAAAGCCTGAAAATGCTAACCTTTTTCTTGCCCCTCTGAAATCAAATCAATAACACTTTGGCCACAAACTGGGAAACACTGTGTTGGCATTAATCACCTGCCCTTCCATGCTTGACTCTGCAGTTTCCTCCTGAACTGTATGTGTTTAGTTTTGACGTAATGGATGGCTGACTTTTTGGGAGACTAAATGATTCAATGAGTTGTGTGGAGCACGTGCTTTTGGGTCTTGTTCTGTCTTATTTGAAGCAGTTTGGTTGGTAGAATAATCTAGAACAGAAGAATAACACAAATGAAGTTGGTAGAAATAAAGTTGTGGCATTATTGCAGACACTGAATGCAAGAGGAAAAAAAGACCATGTGCAAAAATGTGTTTCCAGACAAGTGGCCACTTAAAAAAAATGAGCAGGAGATATGAGCAGCTGGATAACTTTACACCATTGAAAAAAAAAAGCCTCATAGGCATTTGTATTGTTTCTTTTAATCTATTTTCTCTCTTAGATTACATGCACACCAATCATTTTAATCATCTGAATAGTCATTTTAGGGCCTAACGATTCCCCCGTTTGAGAATCTTTTGAGAATCCACATCCTGACTTGATTCGCGTTAATTCACCCCACCGTTGGCTTGCTTCACACTTGTCAAGTGTTCCCTGTCCTTCCTGTGATTGCATTAGCAGAGCCTGATATCAGCCTTGCAGTCCCATCCACATAAATACTCCTCTTGAGGCTCTTGTGTAAGCACATACAGGTGCAGCCATAGAGGCCCTTGCTAGCGTTGGCAGGAAACAGGTGTCGGGCTATTGATAGCGTCCTGATGAGGGTGTATGTGTGTGTGTGTGTAGTGGGGTAACGGTATGAGAATCAGGTGGGTTGTTGTATGGTCCCCCGGTACAGCAGCTACTAATTGTTACCAACGCTTTAGAGTCTATTTTTGTGGCCGGATGCCAGACGGTTGAGGTTGATGGGGATTAAAAAAAAATATATATAAAATAAGTTGGTGTTTTAACAGGTTGTTGATTCCTGATGAAATGTGACCCAAGGGATCCCTTAACACCTGGCTAATAGAGAAATGAAATTATTAACAGAATGTAGATGTTTGCATGAACAGTAGGTGCATGTTTTCATGCTTTTTACACAGTTTCAATGTGCAAATATCGGTTTGGTCCAAGTGTGACTTCCAGGAAAGTAACAACTTTATGTTTATTTGTGGTTTAAACTGAATCACATATTTATACCTTAAGCAGAAGTAACAGGTGAATAAAACATCTCTGAACAAAAAAGAGAAATGATTGATTACCAACACAACTCAAAGTAATTCTTTATAAATTTCACCTTGGAAACTTTGAGTGATGGTAAAACGAAGGAAACGTGTTTTTAATTCTAACTGAAATTCTCTTTTACACCTTAAACACAGTATACTGTTCAGAAAAGTCAGTACAATTCTAAAGTTACTCATAAAATGTCATTCTGATACCATTTTAGTAATTTTCATTCAACCTTTATACAGCTTGATCCCATTGAGCCTCGGGGACTCATTTACAAGAGAGACCTGATTATGTTTTTGAAGCTCATTTTTACCAAGCAGGCAAGAGTGAGACAATACGTAAGCCCACAAATGTTACAAGTAATAACACAGACACAAGACAGTAAGACGACTAATAAAAAAAAGGACAGGCTAAATTAGACAACGCTACTACAACACCATCACCCTTGATATGTACAGAACAGGGGAAAAAATATATTATTCCCTGCTCCTTCTTGGAATGAACTACAAGACTTAGTTCCATAAGGACCGAAGGCTTAAACCTTTTTTTTAGTATTCATCTATATTTTATATGAAATTTCTAATGAATTGCACAGCACTGTATTGACTGCGACCCCATTCACTCGGAACAGGTCTTTTTCGATAATGTGTCTCAGTGTACTTGTATTAATAAAAAGTTTTAAAAAAGAATACATTTGTTACTGTATTTTCCAGGCTATACATCGCTCTGAAGTATAGGTCGCATCAGTCAAAAAATGCCTCAAGAATAGGAAAAAAAAACAAGTTGCTTCGGAGAATAAGTCGCATTTATTATGCGTCGTCGCTGACCTCTTGCGCCTAGGAAACGTGGGCCGGTGTCATGCCAAAAATCGATTAGCTGCCAAAAATGAATTGGCGGCCACGGGAACGCGCACGCGAGGACTCATTTTGCAGTTCTTTGAAATTTAACAAGATTAACACCTAAGAACAATTATTTGTTTGCCCCTGTCAGCAGCCGTGCCAGGGGCGAGGGGGACCCATCCCTCCACCGCCGGAGAGGGGAGGGAGGGCGCAGTGAGGCACGTGGTCCGTGGCCCCGGGAATTGGCGAGGTGCAGGCGGAGTGACGCTGTAGAGCTTGTGGCCTGAGCCGCGAGCCACCTTTATCCCTGTGGTATATAGTGCCGCTCACTAATACATGAATAGGTTGTGATCTGTGGTAGCGGAGTGATATGTATTGTGATGAGACCGGGAATGGTGATGATGTTATGATGCTAAGGTGAAGATGATGATTAATAAATACAGTTCATGATGAGCGTGTCAAACTTCTGTCTTCTTGTAGTAAAAGGAGTAAGTCAACATATATTATAGTCCCCGGACCCTTCCAGGCTGACCAAGAGCCAGTCTTGGTGCACCACCAGAGGAAATGTGCACAGCAGGAGCCAGCTAGACACAGGGGGAAGGTCCCCCACAAGAGGAAATCCTCTGCCACAGAGCTGCCGTCCCTTCCGCTGGGTTGAATACCTTGGCACTGCGCAGACACTACCCATTTATCAACTTTCTTTCTGTTGTTCGATTATTGTTTTGGGCTGCATATTTTATTATCTGCAGTTTGTAATCTGCAGAATAGCATTTTCTTTTGGGGGAAATTTTATTCATGTTAAGTTTTTCTCTGTTATCTCTAAGTTAATGTTTTTTTTTGTGGGGGTTAGCGGTAGAAAAGTTGTCAAAAGCCTAGAGGGCGCCCTCACAGCTGCAAATGGTAATGTTTACTCTTTGGTTCATGCCACTACGAATGAACATTTAACGTGTCAGTCATAAATTGCGTCATGAATAGGGGGAGAAAAAAAAAAACGTATATAAGTTGCGAATTATAGTCCGGAAAATACGGTATTGTAGAATAAAAATATCCTTTATCTTATTTGCACAAAGAAGCCACACTCGATGACAGGAGAATATTTTAACTGTTTTTTTTTCTCTCAAGGGCAGACTTTCACAACAGGTTACACAGTTGTGCAAAAGTTTTACATGCATGGAGCCCAGTCACGAGAATCTGCCACGGGTGACGTGCGAGGCTTGTTTGTGTACACTTATCAGCTCCAAGCACAGAGACAGACTGGTGTCCATGGACTACCAGCTGTGCCTGCAGTATCAAATCAGCTCCTCATCCATCTCTTTCTGCTAACTCAAACACGGTCCATGGGCAGTTAACATTTTGAGCAATAATAGTTAAAAACATCCATTAAACCTTATCCAAAATCCCTGCATTTGGCACAGTGGTGGAGATCAGTTTGCATTCTGTCACAAGAAAAAAAAATCCAATCCTATTTCAAGACAGGAAAAAAAAAAAAAAACTGCTAGGAAACTAGATTCAATTAAATCTTTTTAGATATTGATAACTCTGCACGCTGATGACACTGCATTATATCTAAATACAAAACTGGCAGCAAAATATTGGCATTAAAACATCTTTACTTTTTAACTTCAGTGAAACTGTGTTCTTTTCAAACACTAATAAGAAAGACTAAAATGTTATAACACTGAGTCAAAAATTATTTTTTAAAGTTTTGAAGAAAAATAAAATCTAATTAAATTGCTGCAATTTTCTCAAAAATCAGCAGTGCGCCTTATGTATTAATTCTGGTTGTGATTACTGACCTTGAACCAATTTTATGTGGTAGACGGCGCTCAAAAATCTGTCAAAATGTTTTAGTTTCATTTAATGCACCTTATAACCCGAAAAATACGTGATGAAGCTTTAAACTGTATATGAATGCAGTGATCTGTCTCATCTACCATACATACATACATAACATGTTTCACACAAACAAGGAAAGTTGTTACAATCAAAAGCCTTAAAGAGATTATATGTAAAAAGGAAATTAATCTCATCTTTAAAAAATTATATCTAAATACACTTTTATAACTTGGCAATAACTAGGTTGTGTTTTGAACATTATTCTATCAGCACTGATAAATATCAGCCAATTTAAACTTAATAAAGCTGATATATTGATGTGAAAAACTTGGAAAAGTCATTTTGATTATTGTGCACTTTTTTCCCTAATTTTAATTATCAATAATTTTTCCAAATTTATTTAGAAATTTTCTACATTTGCATATAAACTTTTAAATATAAAACACTTAAGACGAGAAAAATCAGCTTTTCAGCAATACTCTTCTTTCATACGCCGTTCTGAGCAGTGCCTCCAGAGGCGAAAGAGTAGCTATACGCTCAGTAAGGAAGGGAAAAAAAAACAGAAGCGACATGAAATCGATCCATAAAACACCTTGATCTTCCAATTAAATCTCCTCAGTGGCTGCGGTGAGATGGTAACTGTGATAAGTGCAGGTTGGAGTGAGGCGAGGAGGAGGTGAAATCTACACAGGTACGGCTGTCACGGATAATTACCTTCTCGGCGCCCTCGGCTCTCCAAGCTGCCAGTCGTCTGTCTGTCAGCGAGATCAGCTTACCTCTTGTCTGAGAGGGTGTGTATGTGTGTGTGTGTGTGAGAGAGAGTGTGTGTTCATGTACCGACTGAATGTTTATGACAGAGTACTCAGAGAAAGTGTCTTTCTGACAGGGGTAGAATCTGTGCGTGTATGAAAACAAAGAGATAATTTGTCTGTGTAGAAAATGGGAAAGCAGCAGGAACGCATACAGGTGTGTTGACATGATCTGCAAATGAGGCTACGCTACGAAAATGTGTTTGCATGTCTGTGTGTGAATACATCTGTGCGAGGTAGAGGTGCAACATGGAAAATATTTAATCTGACTAAAAGCACTATTACTGTGGTGGGAACTTAACCAAGTAATAGTAAATTTGAGCTGCTGCTTAATACACCACATTATTTACATTGTTAGTGATTAGTATATATCTTTGCTCTTTTAGCGTAACGTTTAGCGTACCATTTAGCGTTTGTTTATCGTATATCTTAGTGTATATCTTAGATCTTTTAGCGTATCGTTTGACGTTTGCTTAACATATCTTAGTGTATATCTTAGATCCTTATACACTGCTTTTTTTAAACACTTTTTTTGCTATTTTTGGGCGTAACTGCAAACCTGAGTCCACAATTTTGTTCCACCTCATGTACCACGTGATGCAAATGATAATAAAGATACTTGAACTTGAACTTAAATCTCAAGAAATACATTACACAAGCAAAAAAAAAAAAAAAAAAAATTGTAGCTCATTTGGATTAATCCCAAAGTAAATTATACTGACATGTTTTCACATGACATTTAAAACATTTGAGGAGCTATAATGTGTCATTTTAGTACAGACATCTCAGTGGGCTCATTTTATTATAAATATGAACGTAAAGAATGAAGCAAATGGTAGTAAAGTAGGCCCTCGATTATCGCGGGGGTTACGTTCCAGACACCCCCGTGATAGGTGAAAAATTGATAAGTAGGAATGCTATATTTATTTCAGTATATACATATACATATATATATATATATATATATATATATATATATATATATATATATATATATATATATATATATATATATATATAGGCTTTATAAACCCTTCCTACACTCTTGCAATGTTCTAAACTCTTAAACCTACTTAATTTTAACAACATATGTGTACTGTACAGTACTGCAAAATTTTACTCACCAGCTCAGTTCCAGCTCTGCAGACCTACCCTGCAGCGATGAAGCCCACTGCCCCATCCAGGTTGATGGGCGTGTGGATAATTGAGCTTCAGGAAGCTTCAGGATTATTTGTGAATTTCCTGCCAGTTCTGTGATCATCATAGATAGTGTAGATTTGTGTTGCAAAACGTTCCCTCCATTTTGACAGAAAGCAGCGGCTGGCAGCACTGTTGGCTTCTGGGTAGTCTAGTTCTTTTGACCAGCCATACAGTGTAGGTTTATTGAAAGAAAACTACAAAATGGCTGAGCCTGTCCAAAGTTTTTTTTTTTTTTTATGTTAACTTTTTATCCTGTATTGTCCTAATCAAAGTTGACAATTGTTGGAAAAACGGCGAAAGAGCAAGTCTGCAAATGTTGAACCACGAAGTAACGACAGACATACTATAATACTATAAACACTTTAAAAATTAGTTGCCTTCTTGTATCTTAAAATATAAATCAGCAGTTAATCAAAACTTAACTAGAATTAACACCAATGGTTGGGCTTCTTCTTTTTCTGTATTTGTTTACTTAAATTTTGATTTATGTGTAGAAAATTAAACACTTCAGACAAAACGTATTTAAAGGGAAAAAAAATCAATTCACTTCAAAAATACTTTATTAATCCCAGAGGGAAATTAAATGTTGTTGCAGCTCATTCTCCTGGTTTCATTAAAGAGTTGTTCTAGATGTTGACGGCTGTGGGCGGGAAGGATCTCTTGTGGTGGTCCGTCATAGCGGATCTGAAGAAACTGGCCACAGACGTTGATTTGTTTACTTGAACTTGATGAAACTCTCAGTCCTCCTGGGCAGCAAGACCACCTGAATGTTGAGCAGAACTCCTCCCAGAGCGATGATCACTCCTCTCAGCAGCATGTTGACCTCCTCATCATTGCAGACAGCCAGATGCAGGTGGATGGGGATGATCCTGGTCTTCTTGTTGTCACAAGCCGTGTTTCTCACCAGCTCCAGGATTTCGGCGGTCAGGTACTCGAGCACCGCCACCAGGTAGACGGAGATACATCCACGGCGCCTCCTTTACAACTCATTTGGGATTTGGGACTGTAGTTGAGGTATTATTTGAGCTTTGAGATGTTAATCAGCTGCTCCCAGTTGTAAAAAAACACATTGTTGCCATGGTTACGCATCATAACAAATGTCCAAAAGTAAAAATGTTTCAGTAAAAATCCTTCCAGCTACACAGCATCCAATACCAGAGGAAAATATCATCCCAAAAATGTGATTTACATCCAGAAAAAGAGGAATTAATACTTTCAAAAGCAATATCCCAGAATGAATGTAATAGAGCTACTCCAACATGCAGCCACCTTGAGCGGGGCAGTTCTAGAATAAAGATGTGAAAACTACTTAGGAAGTTCAAGTAAACCCAATACATCATCATTATGTTTTTACTTACGTCTTTCTTTCAAGTTCAAGGTTCTTTATTGTCATTCGCATCACTGGTGGTACATGAGGTGGAACGAAATTCTGTACACAGAGTCCCAGTTACACCTAACAATAGCAAAAATATAAATTGTAAAAGAAACAGTTCTAAGGATCTAACATACCGAATACACAAAGAAATAAACTAAACTAAGAATTAAGCTAAACACTTAATAGGGCATATGTGAGCAGAGTGAACAGGAGGGGGCTCAACAACAGCCCTGAGGGGAGCCAGTGCTGCGGGTTATGGTGGATGAGAAGTTGTAGACCCTCACAGACTGCAGTCTGTTTAAGAAGTCCAGGACCCAGTTGCATATGGAGGGGCTTAGACCTAGTGTGTCCCAGTCTGGTCCCATATCCAGCAGTTGATGCGTGAGAGTTGGGGCACACCCTAGACAGGATGCAAGTCCATCACAGACCCAAAACACTGCATATGGTAACTTCAACTAATCAAAACCTCAATCAGACTTGGTAAAAAGTGCATATTTAAAATAAAGTGTTGACTATACAACAAAAAGTAAAACGACCTGCTTTCACTGCATAATTCAGTAACATTAGCAAGATTTTTAACTGAATTATCGTACCATACAGAAATGTGGTAAACTTCTTTGATATTGTTCATTCAATTGCTCCAAACTGCAACAAAACCCAACTTTTCTCACCCAAATCAGGTCTGCCATCTCTGCTGATTTCGGCCACCAACATTTTGCACATTGTGCAGAGAGAGCAACAAAGTACACACAGATCATAACTTTCCACATACAGTATACCTATAAATCATTCATTTAAACCATCATTTCAGTCATTTTCACCATTTTAATGAAGGTTCTGCTTTAAGGTCACATCTAAAAAGACCTTAAACATTAAGAAAAATAGAACAAGCGTCACCTTGCAAATATCTAATGCAGGTATAAAAACAAGCGATATCACTAAATTCTATCATCATTAGATTGAAACTAGCGTTTTTTACTTTTATTTTCTCATAGACTGGTTTTCAAAGTTAGCCAAAAAGCTCAAAATAAGCACTTGTGCAGATAAGACCTGCAGAATAATTCACATTTTCAGGATCAAAAAAGGGCCTTGAGTCTACCTGAACTTGTTCAAAATCCTAAACATATTCCATCATTTGCTGCAGGTTTTAACTTCTACAAGACTTTGCATGTCATTTTACAAAAAAATGATTGTGTCTGATGATGTGGTGAGACTAACTAATTACGCGAGAAAGTCTTGGAGAGCAAACAGCTGTGCTTAGAAAAACTGCAAGAATGAAAAGAGGGAAGTGTGAGAGAATACTGCGTGTGCTTCCTCTTCTGTGCACACACACTCCTGAATATACGCACACCTTTCTCCAACCGAGCACTCATTGAGAAGTGAAAAGGTAGCTGGCCGATGGGAGGTATTGTTGTGCAAACAGACAAACACAAAGGGGGTTGTGTTAAGAGGTGAGAGCAGGTAATAGAGCAGACATAATGGGAGCTAAGTACCTGTAATCCTTGGAGATATCACTCCAGACAAGAGGGGGACTCTGGGCAAATCCCTCTGGTTGGTGTAATTGGTCCCTCGCCAGGTTGGAGTGAGTGTGTGCTGTGCGAGGGGGTGAGTTGTAGGGTGTTTGGGTGAAGTATCAGGTGTGAGAGGGCGTCAGCTGCACTGAGTGCTTTCTATTGATCCAGGAGAGGGATTGTGTGGTGCGTGTTACTGACCCAAATTCAGCGGGAGACATCTGGCTGGGGTGGGGGGAGAGGCACCTACCTGATTCACTCATCGAAGTGGTGGCAGGTGCAAAAGAGGTGGACTAAAGGCTCTCGATGATCGTGATGATGACGCTCAGTGGACCACGCGCCTGCAAATGCATGAAAGATTCAAACAATCGGTGTACATTTTCATAGAAACAGTTAGCTCCCAACTGTGGTCCCTGAGGAATACCACCCTGCATGTTTTAGTGGTTTCCCTGCTTCAACACACCTGATTCAAAGATTTAATGACTTCAAGTTCTGCCGAAGTCTGTTAATCACCAAATCATTCAAATCAGGTGTGTCAAAGCAGGGGAACAGCTAAAACATTCAGGATGGTGTTCCTCAGGGACCAGAGTTGGGAACCACTGAATTAGATAAACCTCTGGATCAAATTATCTGTTAAAATAAACACACACACACACACACAAAAAAAAATAATCAAAATAATGACAAACCAGGTATTTATTGCAGATACAACATAAAAAGGCAATTTATAGTTTATCCAGGGCAGCACGGTGGCGCAACTGGAAGAGCTGCTGCCTCTCAGCGAGCAGGTCCCTGGTTCAAATCCCGGTCCAGGGGCCTTTCTGGGTGGAGTTTGCATGTTCTCTCCGTGCGTGTGTGGGTTTTCTCCAGGTACTCCGATTTCCTCCCACAGACCAAAAACATGCACGTTAAGCTGATTGGTAACTCTAAATTGTCCATAGGTGTGAGAGAGTGAATGGTTGTTTGTCTCCTTTGTCTCTATGTGTCCTTGTGATGGACTTGCGACCCATCCAGGGTGTACCCCACCCCTTGCACAGTGATTGCTGGACATGGGCACCGGCAACCCCCGTGACCCAAAATGGAAGAAGCGGGTAAAAGATAATGGATGGATGGATGGATGGATAGTTTATCCATTAAAATCTATCATTCTGGATATTAAAAAAAACCCTCTGGTTCAGTAAAGCTTGGGTAAGTGTCGCCAAGAGTGTATGACTGATTTAAAACTATCTGAAAAGATGTGCTTAGCGCTTCCACATGCATGCGTTTCTTGCACATGTGCATGTGTGTCCCATTTCTTCTGGATATCAGCTAATTGTGCATTTTATTTCTGCTCAAGTGACCCTTTTAAGGCAAAACAGACACTGAGAGTTTGAGCGCCAAGAGCGACGGCGAGACGCGAGGACAACGAGCCGAGACGGAGACGAAGAAGGGTGAAGAGAAAGAAGATGAGGAAGCAGAGATAAGAAACAGGAAAGACAGCTGCTCTTTTCCCTTTCATTTCATCCAGTTATTGGTTAACTTGGTGGAAAGAAAGTAAATGTTCAAGGGATTTCAGGTCGGTCTTAGCTTCCCCTAAGGTAGATGTGCGCTCCACTTCAGGTCTAATTCAACTCTTGTGTAGTATTGATCGCAACGGCCCCCACAAGGGAACCAGCCGGTCTTTCCTCAAACCAAGGTAGACAACGGTGAGAGAAAAATGTGCTGTAAAATGCCTCTCTTCCTCATGCACTCCCCTGTTGACATCAAGTCTTCTTAACTTTTTCTTCCTCTACCCACTCCTGAGTGCATTTGCTTTTCACCTCTTCAGCTTTGCCGCAGAGTGATGGAACACCTTTGGAAAGCGGCCGCAAGGGCCGGCGCTCACTCATCAGATACCGTAAATTAAACAAGCGCAGGAGGAGGGTTTTGTTTTCCAGTGAAGGAGTATGCGTGCACACGTCTCGCATTTCTGCTTAGACATGCAGGTATACAGGGATGAAACATTTGGATTTTAGCTGTGTGTGTGTGTGTGATGGAGCATTAGTGCAGTGAGGACCGAGAGCTGATTCAGCTGGTTGGAGAGGGCGAGGTTGGAGGGTGGATGGACAGTTGCAGAAGGCTGATGGTGGGGTGGACTAGGGGGTGGTGATAGGGAAGAAGTTCTGGAAGAAGTAGTACCTCAGATGAGAAAAATATGGATTCCTGTCGGCAAGACAAATTGATCTCCAGTGTGTGGGAGGAGCAGAGAACGCCTGTGAAGTGAAAACTGCTGAGAGAGAGGCCAGAAAACAACAAGAGGAAGAGGAAGAAGACAGGGTTGGACACTCTCTCTCTTTCTGTGTGTGTGTGTGTGTGGTGGTGGTGGTAGTATACTCATAACTAACAGATGTTCATCAGATATTACACATAAGAAAAAACCCTGATATTCATTTATCTTGTTTCATGTTCATGATGCTCCGGGACAACTCTAAAATATCCATACATTTCCTTTAACTGCATTTTCCTTTCTGGGTCACTGGGGGAGCTGGTGCATATATCCAGCAGTTACTGTGAGAGATGGGGAGACACCCTGGACTGGTCACAAATTTTTGGTTTGCGGGAAAAAAAATTGAAGTACTTGGAGAAAACGTGTCCACAGGGTACATGTGAACTTCACACACACTTACACTCTTTTCCTGGCAGTTGCATTTCTAACATCCTTCTACCACTATACCCACTGTCCCTCATCTGGACATGTCCAAACCATCTCAGTCTGGCCTCTCTAACTTTATCTCCCAGTTCAACCTGTGCTCTACCTCTGATGATCTCATTCCTAATCTTATCCATCCTTGTCACTCCTAAGAAGAACCTCAATATCTTCATTTCTGCCACTTCCAGTTCTTTCTCATGTCTTTTTGTCCATGTCTCTGTCTCCAGACGATACAATATAGCTGGTCTCACCACTGTCTTGTAAACTTTTCCTTTAACCTTTGCTGACACCCTTTTTCTTTTTTTACGAATCACTCCGGAAACTTTTCTCCATCCACTCCATCCTGCCTGGACCCTCTTCACCTCTTTACCACACTCCCCATTTTCCTGGACAGCGGACCCCAAGTACTTGAAGTCCTGCACCTTTGTGACCTCTGCTCCTTGTAGCCTCTCTGTTCCACTGGCCTCCCTCTCATTCACACACATGTACTCTGTCTTACTACGGCTGACGTTCATTCCTCTTCTTTTAAGAGCATACCGCCACCTCCCCAAGTTCTCTTCCACTTGTTCTCAAAATATACTAACGTCAATTCTAATATTGCAGCATAAATAGTATAATACTGACACAATTTAAAAATAAATGATAAAATTGTTAAATGGAAAGATCAAAAAAAAAAAAGGCATTTTTAAAATTATGCAGAGTTGAAAGGTGGAAATAGAAACAAGAAATCTTGAGATTTTGCCATGAATGCATGACCGTTTTGAATATAACGATTGACAGAAAACACCAGTTTACTTATAAAGCATACAAGAAAAAACATTTCTCAGTAACAGGTTGATGATTCTACCATCTTTCAAAAATATTCCTGCAATTTTTTTTTAACCTATGTTCTTAAAGGAAGAGTTATAATCCTTCAAACAACGTAGATAAGACTCTTTAAGTTGTATGTTACAATTGTAAGGACTCTTAAAACTCATACCTTGGTAACAATTTTTTAAGGTTTTGCATTTTCTGCTTTTTTCTGTGTTATCCAACTAATCAGTTAAAGATCTTTATGACAAAAAGATAGTTGATTGGGTTCTCCTTTGCACACTGCAAGAAACACTTCATTTAGCTTGATTTGTATTCCTAACAATGACAAAAAAAAACAACACAAAAAAAAAAAAGGCTCACACACTGCATGACTCCACTAGTGGAAATGTTTTTGTCACCATTTATCAAGACAAAAGCTGAGCAACTGTGTTTAGGTGTGTCTTCTTAATGCCTGTAAATGATCCATTAACACAAACTTTAGCAGTTTAAACAACCCTGCCCTGACCTTCGGTCTCACTTTAAAAAAAAAAAACAACAACTTAGATCTAAGGTTGTTTTCACACCTGATAGTCCAGTAGACTCGATTTGATTGGGGACCAAAATTCGGAACATTTGTTTACATCTTCAGCTGGTGCGATTCGCATTCACACTGCACTGAGTCATTCGAGCCAACCTGTTCCCCCCCAACCTGTTGTGGTGCTGCACCAAGAACTACTGAAGGAAATGACACAAAAACCTCTGAAGAAGACACTGAGCACAACTTACTTCTGGGGAAAAAAAAAAAAAAAATGGAGTGGCGTCAAATTTTAGCGGTTTTAGGATTTATGTGTTGTACGACGGAGCTTTAGGGCCACGCTAAGAAAAAAATAATAATTAAAAGCCATAAAATTACGAGAATAAATTCGCAGTATTATGAGAATAAAGATGTACGAGAATTTTTTTTTTTTTTTTTTTTTTTTACAGCTCGTTATTTTTTTTCCCCACGAATCAGATCCACAACGCGACCTGGCAATCAATCCAGTAGGCGTGTCAGCAAATTAACAATCCAAAGCTAAATGCTCCTATAAGTGAGGTGCGTCTCTTCAGCCTTTTTCTGGCATATTTATTGAAGATCTCTAACAGTGCTGCACACACACAGTTTTGCTTACCGAGCGCCATTTTCAAACGAAAACAAAAACGAAAGTCATGACGTCATGACGTAATGACGCCACGTCCCAGAAGCAGCATACAAAAACACAACAGTAGGCGGCAGTATTGGAACACGTTTTGAGTAAGAGCGTTAATAACGATAAAGTTTAACAAACATTCTTCATTTTACCACAGTTAAAATGTGGTAAACTACTTTATCATGTCGGAGTTCAGATAATATTACAACTCATTTAGCTTTGGATTGGTCATTTGCTGACACGCCTACTGGATTGATTGACAGGTCGTGTCATGGATTCGACTCATGGAAAAAAATAAACGTGAACTGTAAAAAAAAAAAAAAAAAGTCTTGTACGACTTTATTCTCGTAATTTTATGAATTTTTATTTTTTTCTTAGCGTGGCAATGTATTTTTTTTTTTTTTTGTGTGTGGCCCTAAAGCTCCGTCGTAGTTTTGTCTGTGGTACATGTCAAACAAATATTTTCCAACAATGGACTCGGCATGAGTGGAAGATGAGGCAGAAGACATCAACATCTACATCAAAATGTGGGTGGAAAAGGTGGAACACCCACACCTCCCTCCACCCTCATTTGCCCCACTCTGGGCCCCTGAGCAAGGACCTTAACCCCCACCATCTGCTCCCTAAACAGGTCTCTCTTGAAAATGAGTTCTTGCGGCTCAATGAGACTACCTGGATAAATAAAGGGTAAATAAAAAATAATAATAAATGAGGCAGAAGACCATGGAGAATGTTGTTTTTCACACAAGGCGGCTGAGACGGCTCCGTATGAGGTATGAGACATGCGTGTTTGTTTTGGTTGTATTTACACAAAATGCCATGCGCTGTAGTCAACTTCCTGCTTTTTGAGCAGTCTCCGGTCCGCTTGCATTCATAATGCATTTGAACCGTGCCAGAGTTCACTTCAACCGAACCGAGACACAAGTATTTAGGCAGACCAGAGTTTGCTTTTTTTGGTCTGCATCAGAGTTCGATTGTGCATTCACACCTCCGCAAACAAACTGGACTTTCTAGGCAAACGGATTAGAGTTCGATTAAAGCGGCCTAAACAGGACTGGTGTGAATGCACCCTAAATGAAACACCATCAATGAGCTACAGCAACGATAAGGTGCATCATTTTAGGACCTAAATGCCACCAGTTTGCTTGTTGTGTAAACAAATAAAGGACAGTATTAAAAATGTTTAAAATCTTTCCGATAATTTGAAAAAAAGTTCAAAACAAAAACAACTATTGGACTTTATTTGTAACAGAAGACGTTGCACTTCTCATCTGAGGAGCTTTCTCAATTCAAAAAACAAAGTGTGGCATTCAAGTTATAAAGCTGCGCTAAACCAGATACATATGCAGATTGCCCTTTCACTCCTCACAATAGGGGTTCTTTAAGGTTTTTGTTAGTTTGATTTACGACAACTTGAAGCTTTCACCGACTAACAACTACAATGCAATGTTTGGTTGTATTTTGTGAGTCTTCCACATACATTTTTGCTACACATTTCTGTGGAAAGTAACAGGTGTTCAATTTTAGAATACATTTTGACCACTGAATATTTAAGGGGGGAACATTCATGTGTAAAATTTACAAAGGTGTATTTGAGTTGGTGTGTGTGTCTCTTGGTGCCATTTTAAGACTTCTGACACCTGTTCCTACCCCTCACCACCTCCTCTATTCAGCCAACCAAAAACACACCCTCGTGTAAACAGGAAAGGAGTTACGTGAGCAAAAATGCCAAATGTCTCCTTTGGGAAACGAAGCATGGTTTATGTTTCTGGGCTTCTTGACAAGCAGCATTCAACTGATAATCCATTTCCTTTTACACGTTAATGTAAACACCTGGTTTAATTTTGTGTAAGTGCTTGTAATCCGATACTGAATTGAATAAAATCACACCCTGGATTAAAAAAAAGTAGGAAAAAAGACTAGTTGTGTGAATATTTATGAAGCACTTACACTATTGTAATCCAATTTTCTTCCATGCATTTTTTGGCATCTTTCTCATTTCACAACTTTTGTGCCATTTCAACAAATCATATATCAAAATGTTCAGCTCATTCAGAAGAAGGGTGATATGACTTTTGGTATTGGTGCAATTTTAGCTTTTTGAAATATTGAGCCTTTTTTTTGCCATTTTTTTCTCATAGAAAATTAATTGAGCTCATTTTACATCCTTCACATTTTTAGATCTGTTTACAACCTTTTACTGCTCCTTTCACATTTTGTTCTGCTTTAGCTTCCTTAAAACTTTTTTCAGCTACTTTCAGCAAATTTCACGTGTTTCTTTAGCCGTTTTGTACTCATTTTAGGATCTGTCTGCAAACTATAACTATTTTGTGATTCTTCAAACTTCTTTCTGCTAATTTCAGATTATCATGCTCCGTTAGCATATTTCTGCAAGTTGTAGCTTTTTTCTTTTAGCTATTTCAGCTACTGTTTAGCCATTATTATGCTAATTTTAGCTTTTTCAGCTAATTCCACTTTTTTTGCACTTATTTCAACTTTTTTCAGCCTAATTCAGCAAAAAATGTGCTCTCTCCACATCCTTCTGTTAATTTCAATTTCTTTCAGATTTTTTGCTACTTTTCAACCGTTTCTTTTTTTGTGTGCTAATTTTAGCTTTTCAGATAATTTCCACTTTTCTGTGCTAATTTCTCCTTCTTTCAGCCTAATTGGGTAAACATCTGTTCGTTCTGCTTTCTTCAGCTAATGTAAGCTTGTTCTACCTGTTCAGCTAAGTTTTTAGCATTTTCTAGCTAATTTTGTCCGTTTTCAGATAAATTCAAGTTTTTTTGTGGTAATTTCTGCTACTTTCAGCCCAATAAACTTATTTCTAATAATTTCAGCTTGTTATGGTCCTTTCAGCTTAATTATGCTAGTTTCAGCTTTTTCTGCTATTTCAGCTACTATTTAGCTATTTTATGCTAATTTTAGCTTTTTCAGCTAATTTCACATTTAGCTAATTTCAGCACTTTCTGCTTCCTTTTGGTAGTTGCTTCTTTCTGCCTTTCAGCTACCTTTCAGCTATTTTTTTTAATTAATTTCAGCTGTTTTTAGCTAATTTCAAACATTGTGTGCTCATGTATTATTTAATCCTAATTCAGCAAATATGTGTTCGTTCTGATTTCTTCTGCTAACTTCGGCTTGTTCTTCCATTTCAGCTATATTTCAACTTTTTTTTAACTAATTTTAGCTGGGATTTTTTAGCAAGTTCTTCTGCAATAGCCATTCACACAGCATTTTTGCAGAAAATGCAATTTCTCTAGTTACTGTTTGAAAGACTATCTTCCAGGTGAAATAAAGTACAAGTTCCACTGTTTTACTGCACTGTACAGGAGTAGATATTTGAAGCATCAAAAGCTTCATGCATAAACCATGTGACAGCGAAGGTAAATGTCACACAAACATGCACACAAAGAAATCTGTCCAAGCATTAACAGGTTATCACTTCCTCCTAGAACCCATAAATCAAACGCAAAGAACGTACGAGACACATTTCAGGATTTCCACAAATGCACCGACACCATTGTTATTCCCAGACCAGTCCGACAACTTCAAATGTTTGGCATCTGTAAAGGCAGCTGCAAAGGTCGCCTCCGAGCGCCGGCTGGGCGACACCGTTATCGTCGGGCGCCGCAGATTGGCACCTGTCACGGCACATTCAAACCCCTGTGAGTAACTCTGACAGACAGGTCGGCGCGCCGGTCCGGAGGTAGCACCCGTGGCTTCACCGGCCTGGCTCCGTCGAGAGGCGGAAAGTGTGATGAAAGTAAAAATAAAACAAAGTATTCCAGCTTCACATGACCAATAAATCTTCTTTGACACTGTTTAACCTGTGTTTTCTTCACTTTTCACTTTTTTTTTCCAATTTTATTTTTATATTATGATCACAAGGTTATGATTAAACCGCCATTTTTATTAAAATCATAACACATTAGTAAAGCTGTCAAAAAAAAAAATCTAATCAACAACAAAAGAAGATAAATTAAGAAAATAAATTATTTTGCTGGGTGGTCTTGAACACTGACGACTTCGCGTTTCAGTACCGATGAAAATATTTACTATTAATCTGTTGAAGTTAGTTTAAAAGGTGTTTGATCATGTCTCTGTGTGAATATGTTTGACTGACGTTTAGCAAATAAGCACACAAATTACTGGACAATTTCTAATGAAACTCTCATAGGGTAATTATTAAATGTACATCTAAAACTGATCAACTTTTGGAGTCGACCTAATTCAAAATGGCTGCCACAACTAAATGATGTTAGCAAACACAAAAATGGCTATTACGTTTTCAGTTTTAAAGATTTTAAGCTACAGTTTGGCATTAGCTGAGCATCCTCATGTAACTATGGCAATGTCTTATAGAGTCAACCAGATTTAAAATGGTAGCAATTAATTGATCTTAAACTCTAAACTAAATTTAGCTCAGTCAGTTTTACAGACACTGAGCTAATCCATTTTGTTGTAGTAGCAAACATTCAGCTTCATCTGTAAAATCGTTGCATTTTTGGCGTACAATACAAGAAGCGACGTGAATTTTTCTAGGAATGCTAGTTTATTAAGAATCTGAATTCAATACTGCTTCACAGCACTTTTCCTGATTTCAAGCAGTCCTGGGCGGCACGGTGGCGCAGTTGATAGAGCTGCTGCTTCTCAGCAAAAAGGTCGTGGGGTCAAATCCCAGCGAGGGGCCTTTCTAGGTCGAGTTTGCATCAGCGGCGGTGCCAGGGGGATGCAAGGGGGGTGCTATAGCTCCCCCTGGAAAAGCCATAACACCCTCGTAGCACCCCCAAGAAAATATCAGATTTTCTCACAACAGGAAGTGAACTTGTATTTTCACTTCCAGACTGGAAGTTCCAGTAAACATTTGAAAAGTGCATGAAATGCAAAAATGGACGGTTTCTGTTACCCCAAATTTCCTAGGATGGAATCAGAGAAGGATGATTTATTCTGGAAGCAGACTGAGACCAACAAAGAAACCATAATTTGGAAGAAGGGGATCAAGCGTACTGCCATCCTTCCACATTTGCAGAGAATGCTAACACTGCTAGCACTGGACAGCTGGAGGGTCTAAGCAGAAAGTCCTCAAGATAGACCAAGACGACCACTTGTGCAAAAGTACCCGCTTGTTTGGAATGTAACAGAGAAGGTTAACAAAGACTGGCTCGATCAATGTGGTTGGAATACTGCGTGGGTAGAGATGCCGTGCTTTGCTTTGCTTGTTGGCATTTTCTAAAAGGAGGACACAGATTTGACAATAGCAGGCGGATTGTCCTGTTACGAAGACTTCTGATGGTGAGTGAATGATTTCAACCTTGTGACTTTGTAATGCATTCAGCGTTGTGCACTGAAATCGTCCACTTATACACAGATACAATACAGGGGATTTATTGTAACAGTTTACATTCTACACTACACATATGCATGTCATGTTTGTACATGCTTTAATTAAATTGCAGAATACCACATATTCACTATCTGCTTTATTGGTGACTATTGTCTGAGTTCTGAGTGCACCTCTGTGCTTGCGTCTGTGTGTGTTGAGAACTGAAAGAACAAATGATCCCTCGTAGAACCCTCAGTAAAATGCTTTGCCCCGCCTTAGAACGTGCAGAAAAATATCTCTGGAGCCGCCACTGGTTTGCATGTTCTCTCAGTGCATGCGTGGGTTTTTCTCTGGGTGCTCCGGTTTCCTCCCACAGACCAAAAACATGCACTCAGTCAACCTTTATTTTTACAGGTTAATCCCATTGAGCCTCGGAGACTCATTTACAAGAGAGACCTAGTTTTTAACAAAGAGTGATGACAACAGTGGACAACGAAGACAAGAACAGACAAAAAGGATGCGTACAAATTGAGAACAAGTGAAAATAAAATGGTATTAAAAAATTTAACAAAAAAACAACAACTAGGTTGTAAGGTTACAATGCATGTTAGACTGATTGATAACTCTAAGTTGTCCTTATGTGAATGAGAGAGTGAATGTTTGTTTGTCTCATTTGTCTACATGTGTCCCTGTGATGGACTGGAAACCTGTCCAGGGTGTCCCCCACCTCTAACACAGTGATAGATGGATATGGGCACCGGTGACCCCTGTGACTTGAAAAGGAAGAAGCAGGTAAAAGATGAAGGATGGATGGACGGACGGATGGATGGAGGACGAATGAAGCAGTTCCTGCTGCTCAGGTCCTCTGCTTCATCGTGAACAGCTGTTTTAAAAACTCTGAGTAAAATTATTCTTAATGGGGTGAAAACCCCATTAGATCATTCTTTAAATGATTTGTCTGTATGGAATTCAAATATTTTCTTGAAACCGAAGTCTTGGACTTGTCTTTCAATTTTTTTTTTCCCCCATTTCTGCTCTGGATGTTGTGGGGGTCAAAACAGTGGAATAAGCACCTCCTTATTGAAGAGGACAAGAGCAATGATCGATGCCAATCGCGTAATCAGGCTTTATTTGAAGGGGGTCGCTGATTCTCAGTCCATCAAGGTTAAGAGTGCGGCACTTGTCACGGCGTGATTTATTATTGCCAGGAGCAGACGAACACTGTCGCGTGCCACAAGGGTCGGGTGTGGGGGGGTTGTTAAGGAATGAGTCAATGAGGCTCCGCTGTTTATTAATAAGTCCAGACGTTATATGTGAGGCGCATTTTGGAAATTACCCTTGAAAAATTAGCATGTCACGATCAATCGTCATCAAATGATTCGAGGGGAGTGTCCCGGCTTTATTCATCATCACATGCTCACGCTTTAAAGAAGTGGATTGGTATTCAGATGTCCAACACTTTCACTCTCTTTTTGTTAATAGCCACTCAAGTGTGTCGGCATGTGTAGATGTGATTGAGTTGATCCTGACGACTCTTTGAAGATTTGATAAATATTAAAAACAAAACATCTAAATAAAGCATCGATCCGTCAGAGGGACGTTTACAGATGAAGTTAATGGGCGATGACAGTCCTGATGGAGCTTTTTCATAATCTCCGTGAATGAAAATGACGCGGAAAAGCTCAGAATAAGGAGCGTAAAGCTTCCAGTTTGTGGTGAAAGAGACGTGGCGGTGACTGATGCCTATTTACAAACAAAAGTGCGCCTTGACACTCTTCGCCTGTCCGCAAGAACTCAGTGGTATATGCGAGACGAATGGAGCGGAAACGGCATTTTTCATCCCGTTCCCCTCTGTTTGTGCACCCCTTACGCTCACTACACAACAGGGAACACATGTAATGCATCACGCCGTGATTTCTGACAGCAAGGTGGAGGTAATAACTTTAGGAAGCCAGCTCAATTTTTTTCCCTCCGTTTATGTTTTTTTTTTCCTCCCTCCTTCCCCTCGGCGCCCACCGATCTCGGCGGCTCGACACTCTTATGTCAGCCATCGATCTGGTGGTTGGAGACAACTCATTTCGTTGTCGTGACATGCCATGATGGACCGGCGCGCCCCGAACCCCTCGACCGATTCCCGTCTCCGTGTTCCAGTGAGCCGCTGTCAGAGAGGCAGAGTGTCGGGACGCTTGGCGAGTCTATTGATCGTCCACGGGTGGACGACAAGAGAAGGGGACCAGCGCTGTTCTCCTCGGGCACTTTCTTTATTTCTGTGGATCTTGTCATACAGCCACACCAATCTGTCACCAAATCTGAGACACTGTCAGCGGGTGAACTCGCCGCGTAGGAGGTTTTTCTTCATTTCACTGCTGTTGTACTTGTGTCAACGTTAAGTCAGCATTTCATTCATTCAACCTTTATTTAGACAGGCTAATCCCATTGAGCCTCGGGGACTCATTTACAATAGAGACCTGATTTTAACAAAGAGTGATGACAACAGTGGACAACAAAGACAATAACAATCATGAAGGATGCATAGAAGTTGAGGGTTTTTTTTTTTTAACAAGTGAAAAGAAAATGGTATTTAAAAGAAAATGTAACAAAAAAGGTTGTAAGGCGATGTAGAATACTATAAACAAGAACATGTCCGCATTGGTTTTTCCCAGATGTTTGAAGTCACTTAGAGACAAATGTGCACCTGAGGTGGGTTGGTTTAGACCTCTCTCACTGCCTCAGTTCAATCAGAAGTCGCATCTAAGTCCTGTACTGAGACGTTTTCTAAAAAAGCCTAAGTACATTGAAATCTCGTCAAATACTTCAACAAATATTCAGATGACTTGAATGAAAATTGTTGGATTGTATACCTGGATTATAGAGCATGGACTTTGTTGGTTCAAAAAATATTGTTCATTTTGAAATTTGGGCGGCACAGTTGGTAGAGCCGCTGCCGCTCAGTGAGAAGGTCGCTGGTTCAAATCCCGTCTGGGAGTCTTTCAGGGTGGAGTTTGTATGTTCTCTCTGTGCATGCGTGGGTTTTCTCTGGGTACTCCGGTTTCCTCCCACAAAACAAAAACATGCATGTTAGGCTGATTGGTAACTCTAAAATGTCCCTAGGTGAGTGAGAGAGTGAATGTTTGTCTCATTTGTCTCCAAGTGTCCCTGTGAAGGACTGAAGACTTGTCCAGGGTGTCCCCCACCTCTCACACAGTGACTGCTGGACATGGGCACCAGTGACACCCACGACCCAAGATGAAAAAATCAGGTAAAGATGGATGGATTTTAAAATCTACTTCAACATATATGCTTTCATTTTTATTTATCTATTTGCAATTATTAGGTTTTAGCTACTGTTCTGCGACTTATATTTTTAGTTAGTTTTTTATTACTTTTAGCTTTTAGCTAGCTTTTTACTATGTTTAGCATCTAGATAATCTTTTAAAACTTTCAGTTAGCATTTTGAAAGTTGAAATTTTAGTTAGCATTATGCAACATTTAGCTATGTTTTGCTAAATAAAAATTGTAGTTAACCTTTTTGCTGCTTCTAGTCATCATATGTATTTATTTAGCTTGTGTTTTGTGACTTTTAGCTTTTAGCAAGCCTTTTGTTGCTTTACACTTTAGCTGGTGTTTTGATATACTGTATTTAGGCTATTTTTAGTTAGCCTTTTAGAACGTGGGAAAAGTTTAGCAAAAATAAGCCTTTTGCTACTTTAAGCTAACCTTTTGCTGCTTGTAGCTATGTTTTCAATGTGTAGATTTGAAATTCCATTTAGCAGCTTTCAACTTATTATGTTGCTTCTTTTAAACTTAGTGCTCCACTTGTTTTAGTTTTAAAAACTTTGTTTCAGCTTTAACATTTTTCAGCTAATTTATGAAACTGCATTTTTGCAGAAAATTTATATTTTTTCCAGTTACATTAAACTTATTCCATTATGTTTTAATTAATTAGGATTATTTGATTGGATGCTATGTGACAAATCCATTAATTTTTTTCTTTTATCAGGGAAAATTTGTCACAAGAGCCAAAGGACATTGACTGTTAAATGATTGATTTATTGAAAAAGAAATCTGACTTCTATTAACATTTATTTATTTATTATCTAAATTAGTTTTTATAAGACAATAACAGTGATAAGTGCCAACAGTTCCCAAGTGCTGCCTTAAAGACATGCCTGAAATTAAATATTTACCAAACTACTATTTGCCAACTAAAGGGATGAGTACTAGTTGGCAGCTCAGAACACCACATACAGAACACCATGGACTTTGTGGACAAGGTGAGGGATGTCATCATGGAGACTGATGAAACAATGGTCTCTCTTGATGTCACATCACTCTTTACGTGCATTCCTGTTGATGATGCAGTAGAGGTGGTCAGTTTAAAATTAAAACCAGACACCACTCTGAGCAGCAGGACCACGCTTTCCACAGAACAACTGTGTCAACTCTTGAAACTGTGCCTGCAGTCAACCTACTTCACATATGGGGAGCAATATTATAGGCAGAAACATGGGTGTGCTATGGGGTCTCCAGTTTCTCCTATTGTTGCCAACCTGTACATGGAGGAGGTAGAAAAGAGAGCCTTGACGTCCTTTTCAGGGACACCACCAAGTCATTGGTTCAGGTATGTTGACGACACCTGGGTTAAAAT
>NC_056520.1:15678010-15731019 GCF_014905685.2 Nematolebias whitei
ATTCTGCATGGTCTTTGTCAATTTGGCCTGCTACCAAATGCAAATGCTATAAACAGCGTCTTTTATATCGGTGAGTTATTTTGATGGAATGTCCGATGTCCGATATTTAACTTTATTGCTAATATCAGCCGATACCGATAACATTTCGATAATATCGTGCATCCCTATTTTAAATAAATAAAATGCTAATATTTATGAGGCTCCTAATGTTCTTGATCTACAATAAATTTAAACTAAACTTTTGTCAAAATATTGTTTAAGTTGTTGAGAGTTTAAAAATAAAATCACACTTTAAAAACATTTTTATTTTCTTAAATTCAAAATTGTCTGGCCCAAGAGTCCTTTCATCTCGACGGCTCTGGGCCACCTATGAAAACATTTGGACACCGATGATAAGTTAAATAAAAAAAAAAAAGCTTATTAAATACAAAAAATGTTGCTAACATGAGACTAACTTCACATTTTCTTTGCTTAAAGTCACACATTTCAAATGGAGTTACAATTAGCTTAATAATATGTACATTTATTAAAATAATCTGTTATTTCTGGGACTGTCAAGCTTTTTTCTTAATTGCAGAATATAAGGATGAATTGAACAGTAATCCTGTCACTACCAATGTCTTGCATTATTCCATCCTCGTTGTATTAGCGCCCTGCCTCTGTCAGTTTGTTGTGTTTGGTGTTGCAGCCCTGCGGCCGTACAGGTCATCCTGATTTCTGCACAAGTGTTGAACCTAACACCTGACCCCGAGGCTTTACGGCAAAGATCTAAATCCGACGTGACACATGACTACAAACGGGCATAAACACTCGCGCTCGCCCCCTCTTCCTGCTGAATATTGCCGCACTTAAAAATCTCCAGCTACATATTCATGGTGTCAGACAAAGAACACGTGTAAGGTAAAACAAAGACTACTGATTTTGCGCTCATTATGATGAATGAGTGCAAGTGCGAGGCACTGAATGTAATTATGTTTTTTTATGTATGTCTGTCTGTGCGAATGCTAGGCTGAAGTCAGAAGCAGTAATGCAAATTGTGCTGTCACTTTATTGCAGGATGGTTGGATGCGTGTGTGTGTTTGTGTGTGTGTGAGGTGAGAGAAGAGGGGCGGGGAATCAGGCCCAATCTCCTCACAACTCACACACACTTTCATTGGTAGGACCTCGGGGCAAAGCTGAGCCTCAACCTGAACTTGAGAGTTCATTTTGTTATTTTCTCTGTCTGGAGCACAGAATGTAGCCTCGGGATAATTCATGTATTCTTTTTTTTTTTAATGTTTGTATTTTTTTTTACTTCCCTTTCTGCCTGTCTATTCACGTAACGTTTCGGTAAAACCTCTGAAATTACAAACAAAAAAGGTAATTTACAGGCGAAGAGGCTTTCCCCCCCCCCACCCAGCCCTCCCAAATGTTCTGACAGCCAATCTCGTTCATGAGATTTCTCTTTTGGCGTCTTTTGTGTTTGTTTTTGTTGTGCATGTTTGTGTGTGTACAGCCTAGGGTGGAAGTGAGCTAATAAATCAGACAATACAAAAGATGAAAATCATCGAAATAAGACCACACAAAAAGGTTACGGGGAGCTCAAACACATCCAGCTCTTCAGACATTTCCCACAACGATTTAGCAATCCACCTCTCAATAAAGCCCACTATGTAAGTTTGCACCCGCTTCGAATGTTATCAGCAATTAAATGGCCGTTATTAGTTATATTCTCCATAGTTGCCTTCAGACTGTTCCTCCTGTACCTCCTAGTGGGCTCAGTAGGTTGTTATCACTGAATTATAAAAAGGTTAGGGTTATATCTGAACTAGGGATGCACGATAGTCAAGACAAGGTTCTTTACTGTCATTTGCATCACTACTACTTTTAAGCTGAATATCAAGGATTTATTTCAAAAGAATTCCAGATTTAACAGTCAAAAAACTTTAATTTGGTGTATAAAAAGAACTCAAGAGGGGATATGAGGGTATTTTGTTTGTTTGAGATGAGCAAAATTCTGGTCAATTCATATACAGCACAGCAATAAATAAAGTACTATAATTATGTTCAGATATAAACCTAACCTAACCCTAACCTTATAACAACCTACGGAGCCCACTAGGAGGTAGAGTTGCATTCAGGCTCAAAAAATCTGACCCGATGCGACCCCAGCTTGTAGCCATCATTTCCGAATCCGACCCGACCCTGCAAATTAACAGTAACTCCAGGTCCAACCCCCCTCCCCCTAACATTTTTAATTAAGCTTTGACTGCTTATATAGTTAATAACGGTCGGCGGACGCGCTCAGCTGAGTAAAAGGGGGCAGAAGATTGGAGTTGAGTTTTTTTTGTCCTTTTATGGCCGTCAAAGAGCATTAAATCCCTGCTTCTGCCTGCATTCTGCATTATTCAAACATGGACCCTGCTCTGACATGTCTGCGAGGATATTTTGGGGTCTCACCTCTTTGGGTCGCCGGCTGCATGCGTCCGCCGAGTACAGTGGCTGAACAGTAGTCCCATCTGAAGCTTAATTGAACTTGTTTTTTTTTTTACCCATTCAAAGCCAGTCAGTGTGTGGTCAAAGTATGGCAAGCCATGTTGCCATATAATTGGATCATCAGTAGCACGAGTCCGCTGACGCAATCAAAAGCCTGACACCGACCTTGCCCGCCTATCCAGCACATTCTTATGGCCTGGCCTAACCCAAATTTGGGCTGGGCTTCAGGCCTGGGTTAGAAATAGTTCTACTACAAGGTACAAGAGGGACAGTCTGAAGGAAACCTATGGTAATGATGAGTCAAATCAAGGTTTTTTGTCTTTCGCATCACATGTGATACATGAGGTGGAACAAAATTGTAACAAACTAATAACAACTAATAAATAACGGCCATTTAATGGGCTGATAACATTCGAAGTGGCTGACATTTGAGTCTTTCCATGCACAAAGAACAGCTGGAGGCTGAGGAGCGCCGCAAATGTAAAATCATTCATTTCACAAATAAAAGACCTATCCCGTAAAACCTCTGTTACAGGTAGAAGAAAAAAAATCATCTTATCGTTGCTTCATGGTTTGCAATTCCAGCGCAACCGAACAGCTCCTGAGTATTAGCAGGGACGGTTTAAGAGAAAAAACTTCATTAAATACCTCAGAGGATTAGCTGACAGAGTCGGTTAAACCTTTTGCACCTGCTTGTGTTGATCCCCCACCTCCCCCTTTGCTTTTAAAAAGGTAGATTTTGAGAAGCCGTTTGAAAGAGAATTTCCCCAAGAGCTTCACTTGAATGGCAACAAAATCAGCCAATTTAGTTTGAAACAAAACAAAAAAACTTCAGGAGGATGAGTAGCACTGAAGCATGCACTTCAGTGTGGACTTTTGAAGGCGAGCGCTGCACCACGACGGCGGCAGCTACATGAGGGGAAAAGGTTCCGCAGAGGTGGGCACATCTGTAAGGCGCCGGAGCTGAGAGGGAGAGCGAGTCACCTCATCAGGCGCAGATTTTACAGCCCCCGTTGCTCTAATCCTGACAAGCGGCACGCCGTTAGGGGAGCTGCACCTCGACTTGTGTAAGTCGCTTCCTGCAGACGATGGAGGGACGTGAGCAGATTTGATTATTGACGACGAAGGGAAGCATATATGATCATTCCTTCTGTGGGAAGGAGCGCACCGTACACAGTTTGCTTTGTTTTTTTAAGTGAAAAACGAATCAATAGTCAAACTCCAGGAGCCTTCGAAGGCAGCCAGAAGTAGCCAAGTGAAAATCCTTGTTTGGAAAGCAGCAATTGGATTTGCGTTGCTTCAAAACAAAACAAAATAAATTTAAAACGAAAAATGACAGAAGCAGTGCAGACGAACACAAACAAAGCAATGCAACGGTCCATATTTGGGTTTAATTAAATGCTTAATGCTGATAATATTGCTGTAATGCGATGCTAATTACGGGGTAATTATGTAAACGATGGTTAACTATGATGATCAACGCTCAAATTAGTGTTCGGATCGTTTCAGCGAGGGGCCCACCTCTCATAATTGCATTAAAAGATGTACACAAGTTTGAAAAGCGAGCAGAGAAACCTTTTCTTCAGCAGAGAAAAATGTGCAAATGCCCTCCTCCCCTTTTGCTCCGACACATCACCGAACAGCACACATGCACCCCCCTCCAACGTTCCTCCACCTTTTAGACTTCTTCTGCAGGCAGAACCCAGAGAAACATCTGTTAAGTAGGAGCAAATGTCAGCTAATTATTTCACCAAAGCATGTTTTTAATTGATCAACAGGGGAACAGCTGTAGAGTGTGTTCTCGCGTCACGGCGCTAGGCAAATGAAGACGGAGGCAGGAATGGGGAGGGAGGTTGAAGATGTGAGGGGTGGCGGTGGTGGTGGTGGGGGGTTGTTCTGAGACAAGAGAGCGCCGAACCCTCCACCTCATCGTCTTAACTTGCCGAGAAGAGGTTTGACCCGCTGTAATTACTTATCTCAGCTGAGCCAACCTGCGAAAAGATCTTGACAGAGATGAGGGGGGGTGAAGTGGGTGGGGGGACTCAGGGTAGGCCTTTATGAAATTGGATATTTAATCAGTCTTACAAATACAGACCTTTTTTTCAGCTCGATGTCTCCGCTGAACATGAACACTTGTACAAAACCAAATTCAAGATGGACGCCACAGGGGACATAAATCAGCCACTTTGCTAACATTTGTAGTGGTAATAGATATGAGTTCAGATCAATTCAGTTCAGTTTATTTCTATAGCGCCAAGTCACAACAGAAGTCGTCTCAGGGCACTGAACAGAAACATTCATATATAAAAAGAATAATTTAACATTATTTATCTGAGGAGCAGACTGCTTTGAATTGAGCAAGCATGAAGGTGACAGTGGAAAGAAAAAAACTCCCTCATGAGGAAGAAACCTTTAGCAGAACCAGGCTCAGGACGAGTGGCCATCTGCTTCGACCGGCCAAGTTTGAGAGGAACAGGAAGGAGGAACAGATACACAATGGCAAGTCAAGAATCACATGTTTAGAAATAGTATCAAATGAAAACTATTCAATTTTAACAAATCATTTAAGGAATCGAGGTCAATTTGTCCTCTAGTAGTCTAAGCTTAAGGCAGCACCACGCCAGCCCTAACTATAGGATTTATCAAAAAGGAAAGTCCCAGTCTTAAAACTGGACAATGTGTCAGCCTCACAGGCAGAAACTGGAAGTTGGTTCCACAAGAGAGGAGCCTGATAACTGAAAGATCTTCCTCCCATTCTGCTTTTGGAAACTCTAGGAACCACAAGTAAACCTGCAGTCTGAGAGTGAAGGGTCCTGTTAGGAAAATACGAATCTCGAATATAAGATGGAGCTAGGTTGTTGAGGGCTTTGTAGGGTAATATTTTGAATTCAATTCTGAATTTGGCAGGGAGCCAATGTAGAGAAGCTAAAACTGGAGAAGTATGATGGTAAATGGTAAATGGACAATACTTATACAGCACCTTTCGGTCTTATCAAGATACTCAAAGCACTTTACACTACAATCTGTGTCCTCATTTACCCATTCATACAGCACTCTAGTAGATCTCTACAAAGACTAATCAGTGCTTTATCATGTTCATACACCGATGGGACACACATCAGATGCAATGAGGGGTTCAGTGTCTTGCCCAGGGACACTTCGTCACTGCTGGTGGAATCGAACCCCCAACTCTTGCATTGGAGGACGACTCCTCTAACCACTCAGCCACAGCTACCCCGTCTCTTCTACTAACTCCTATTAAGACTCTGGCAGCAGCATTTTATTAATTGTTATTATTAATATTATTTAAAGTTATTGATATAATTTAGTGCACAATTCTGAGAAACTTTGCGTGTGTATTTTAGCCTTTTCTGCCCTGCTAACAACTCCACACAGACTAGTTGTCACCCGTTTTCGCCTGCTAAATACTTTTACGCATCCACTTTGCACGGATCAAAGTTACGTCTGCGTGCACCTCGACAGGTGAAGTCAGGAGCCCTTTTTGCACAAAGCTCCCAGCAGCTGGTGGCACCGAAAGGATAAAGGTGTCAACGATGTGACATACGCTTTGTTATCCTCTGAGCTTTGATTCAACGAAAACACACAACGCAGCTGAGACGAACACTTCCAGGTATAGAGACGCGTCTCGTCACTGAGAAGCTCCCGACAGCTCCGGAGTGGGTGATTTGTTGTGAGCTGAACTGCTTTTCAGAGGGCAAATGCAGCGTTGCGTTCATGTTCTCGTTTCTGTCACATCCAGGTAAGGCGATCAGGGAGAGGTGAAGACTCAGGGAGACACGCAAATCTGGGTTAACTGCTGCCGCGGCTGTCCCTCGAGGCTCAAAAAAGGAGCCTGTTTGTGAAGAAATGCCACTGAGACCATCTACATCACGGCCTAGCTTTCCTTGACGGAACGCACATCGCCAAGAACCTTCAAAGCAGGACTTTTAAACTAAAACCATCCCATGCCAAGAAAGGACGGAGGTATAGCTGTTATGGTACCACTTCATAATAAGGGTACCTTTTAAAAGGGTTTATTATTGTGTGGATGTTTATGAAGCATTCACACCATTAGTGATCCATTTAACTTCTATATGTTGTTCAGCGCAATTCTCGTATCGCAGCTTTTAAGCTATTTCAACAAATCATAGCTCAAAACGTTCAGCTCGTTCAAGAAAATCCTGCTAGGACTTGGTATTGGTGCAACTTTAGCTTTTTGAAGTATTTAGCCTTTTCTCCCACTTTTTTTCCCCTGCTATAAAATGAGCTCATTTTACATCCGTCAAATCTTTAGATTTGTTCACAACCTTTTACTGCTCCTTTCACTTTTTGTTTTGGTTCAGCTTCTTTCAGCGTCCTTGTGCAAATTTTAACTTTTTTCAGCTACTTTCAGCTAATTTTGTTTGGTTTTCCAGCGGTTTTGTGCTCCTTTCAGATCCTTTCTGCTAATTTCAGCTTGTTTTGCTCCTTTCAGCTTAATTCAGCAAGTTTCAGCTTTTTCTATTATTTCAGCTACTACATAGCTGTTTTTATGGTAAGTTTAGCTTTTTCAGTTAATTCCACATTTTTTTGCCCTTATTTCAACTTTTTTCAGCCTAATTAAACAAAAATGTGTTAAGTTCTTTTAATTTCAGCTTCTATCTGCATTTTTAGCTACTTTTCAGCAGTTTTTTTTTTGTGTGTGTGGCTAATTTCAGCTTTTTTCAGATAATTTCCACTTTTCTGTGCTCATTTCTGCTTCTTTTAGTCTAATTGGGTAAACATGTATGTTTCTGCTTTCTTAAGATAATTTACGGTTGTTCTATATTTTCAGCTGTCTAACATATTTTAGCTAATTTCAGCTGTTTTCAGATAAGTTTAACTTTTTCATGGTAAATTATGCTACTTTCAGCCTAATTAATTTTTTATGCTCCTTTCAGCTTATTTATGTTAGTTTCAGTAATTTCAGCTACTATTTAGCTGCTTTATGCAAATGTTAGCTTTTTCAGCTAATTGATCTCAGCTTAATTCTGCAAGTTTCAGCTTTTTCTACTATTTCAGGTTGTTGTTAAGTTTAGCTTTTTCAGCTAATTCCACATTTTTTGCACTCATTTAAACTTTTTTCAGCCTAATACAGCAAAAATGTGCTCTCTCCACTTCCTTCTTGTAATTTCAGCTTCTTTCTGCTTGTTTAGCTACTTTTCAGCTGTTTATTTTGTGCTAATTTTCAGCTTTATTTGGATAATTTCCATTTGTTTGTGCTAATGTCTGCTTTGTTCAGCCTAATTGGGAAAACATGTTCTTTATCCTTTATTCTGCTAATCTAGACTTGTTCTTCCATTTCAGCTACATTTCAGCATGTGTTTTAGCTAATTTTAGCTGTTTTTAGCAAGTTTTTCTGCAATAAGTATTCACACTGCATTTTCACAGGAAATGCAATTTTTCTAGTTGCTTTAGAAACTCATGAATGGCCTATTTTAAAAACATGAATGGAGCTTTACTGAAAGGGATTGTATGAGAAAGTGGTACAGCTATTTAAATAACATTGTAAAAGACTTGATGTGCGATTTCTGATTGTTTTTTGTATAATTTCAGCTTTTTTCCAGATAATTTCCACTTTTCTGTGCTCATTTTTGCTTCTTTTAGGCTAATTGGGTAAACTTGTGTTCTTTCTGCTTTCTTATGATATTTTAAGTTTGTTCTACATTTTTAGCTGTCGAACATATTTTAGCTAATTTCAGTCGTTTTCAGATAAGTTTAAAATTTTCATGTTAAGTTATGCTACTTTCAGCCCAATTAAATTTTTTCTGCTATTTTCGACTTGTTATGCTCCTTTCAGCTCATTTATGCTAGTTTCAGTTATTTCAGCGACTATTTGGCTGCTTTATGCAAATGTTAGCTTTTTCAGCTAATTCCTTTCAGATTAATTTTGCAAGTTTCACATTTTTCTACAAGTTTAGCTACTTACATAGATGCTTTTATGTTAAGTTTAGTTTTTTCAGCTAATTCCACATTTTTTGCACTCATTTCAACTTTTTTCAGCCTAATACAACAAAACTGTGCTCTCTCCACTTCCTTCTTGTAATTTCAGCTTTTTATTTTGTGCTAATTTTCAGCTTTATTTGGATAATTTCCACTTGTTTGTGCAAATTTCTGCTTCTTTCAGCCTAATTGTGCAAATGTGTTCTTTCTGCTTTTTTCTTCTAATCTAGGCTTGTTCTTCCATCTCAGCTACATTTCAGCATGTGTTTTAGCAAATTTCAGCCGTTTTTCAGCAAGTTCGTCTGCAATAAGCATCTACACTGCATTTTCACAGGAAATGCAATTTTTCTAGTTGCTTTATAAACTCATGAATTTAAAACCATGAATGAATCTTTACTGAAAGGGATTGTATGAGAAAGTGGTATAACCATTTAAATGACAACCTTGTAAAAGACAATGTGTGATTTCATGCAAAATGTGTAAGCACTCAGAGAATATGTTGGGGATGACTCTCAGCTATGAACACACAAACCTTTGGCTGAATATCTACAAAACAAATTGCTGAGAGCCATTTTTGTTTTTCTTACATTTACCATATTTTTCAGACAACAAGATGCACTTAAAATCCTTTAATTTTCTCAAAAATCGACATTGAGCCTTATAATCCGGTGCGCTTTATATATTAACGCTGGTTGTGCTTACTGACCTCGAACCGATTTTACGTGGTACACGGCGCTCAAAAATCTGTCAGAATGAACTTGTTTCGCTTAATGCACCTCATGCATGAAAACAGACCCGTTCATTGACATTGCGCATTTTAGTCCCGAAAAATCCAGTAGATGGTTGTGTTGTCCGTCTTTAAAGTACTTTCATTTAAAAAGGTGTACCTGTATGTATTTTGTTGTGTGCACTTTTGCAATCTTTGTATTTTTATTTTTTAAGTGTGAAATATTAAAAATGATTAGTCCAGACGAAATATATTCTTGTCACGCTTGTTTATTTGAGTCCATGAACAATAAGGGGCGAGTGCCATGTGTCAGTTACCATGCGCCGTGTTGTTTCAAAATTCAGGAGGTTTGATTTCACATAGGGGGGGGGGGGGGGGTAGCAGTTAATCCAGAGGCTTTTCAACCAAAGACTGAATGTCATTTCCTGCGTTAATATAAATTCATAATTCTTGCTGAAAGGTGAAACGAGGGGCAAATAAAGTTGGTAAAATCCCTCGCTGCTTTTCAAGAAGCTTCCATGCTGGGAGCAAGCAAACAGCAATACGCTGCAATTATTAGGGCAAATTGTGTTTGTCAGGATTAATTTTATTGTTGAGCAAATATAATTCAAAATGTTACTGAACCTCGAACCTGAATGTTAAACAAAGGCAAAGTAAGTTTTGTCCTTTTCAGATGACTGAATAACTGCAGAATATTACAGGAAGAATTGTTTTCAGCTTACCGTCTGTAGCCCATTTCCAATTTATGCTGAAAGAGTCATTTTCTTTTCTTTTAAATAAATAGGTAATCACTTAACCATTCATAATGTTCTGGAAACATTGTGTTGTTTTGTTGCCTGCACACATTTATGTTTCCATGACAGTAAAATAAATGTGGCTTTGGTTTTCATTGGACAGTAAAATGTAAAGATTTTTATAAATCTATATTTTTGGAATGACCAATACACTCTGTTACAACTCTCAGCTGAGCTAATTGATCACGCTTTGACAAATTGTTCACAAAACTGACAAATCAAAAGTAACAATGTGATGACATTTACTTACATCAAGGTTCATGTTCAATAATCCAGGTTAAAAAAAAAATAAAAAAATCCTACAAAGTTCAGTCAGGTCAACTGGATGGTTTATTTTGTTTTTTTGTTGAGATGTTTCGTCTTTCATCCAAAGGACTTCATCATCAGTCCGAGGAGCCACAAACAAACTCAGTTCCACAAGCAGCACACTCCCATAGTGGACCAACCAGTTTTCTGGTGATAAGATGGTTTCTGGGACCCACCCTTTCCCCCATCGACTCCTCTGAGGCAACCATAGCTAAAGCGGTTCAAAACATCAAAGCTCATGCTCAATAATCCAGATATAAAAAAAATACTACACAGTTCAGTCAGGTCATCTGGACGGTTTCTTTTTTTGTTTGTTGTTGAGATGTTTCGTCCTTCATCCAAAGGACTTCATCAGTCCGAGGAGCCACAAACAAACTCAGTCTCACAAGCAGCACACTCCCATGGTGGACCAACCAGTTTGCTGGTGATAAGATGGTTTCTGGGGCCCACCTTCTCCCCCGTCGACTCCTCTGAGGCAGCCATAGCTGAACAGTCATGGTCCACTATGGGAGTGTGCTGCTTGTGGGACTGAGTTTGTTTGTGGCTCTTTTGATGAATGAAGTCCTTTGGATGAGGGACAAAACGTCTCAACAACAAAAAAAAAAGAACTCGTCCAGATGACCTGACTGAACTTTGTTGGATTTTTACCTGGATTATTGAGCATGAACTTTGATGTTTTGAACCACTTTGGAGGAGTCGACGGGGGAGAAGGTGGGCCCCAGAAACCATCTTATCACCAGCAAACTGGTTGGCCTACTATGGGAGTGTGTGCTGCTTGTGGAACTGAGTTTGTTTGTGGCTCCTCAAACTGACGAAGTTCTTTGGATGAAGGACAAAACGTCTCACAAAAAAAGAAGAACCCGTCCAGATGACCTGACTGAAATTTGTTGGACATTTACAGTTACTTTATTTTATTTCTAACTACAAAATGATGTTGTGTTCTCCAAACTAAGAACATTTCCTCTAATTATAAATATTTATTTTATTTATTAACCCTTTATTTATACAGGTAGTGTCACTGAGTCACGAGAACTCATTTTCAAGTGAGACCTGTTTGTGAACAGATGGTGGGGGTTAAGATCCTTGCTCAAGGGCCCAGAGTGGGGCAAATGAGGAGACAGGTGTTGGTGTTTCACCTTGTCCACCCACATTTTGATGTTGTCAGTCTGGGGAGTTGAACCTGTGACTTTCTGATGACAGGCCCATCTTCTCTAACCTCTGCACCACCACTCTCCAATATTCCCAAAGCTGCGGTCACCCTGCTGAGCACGAGCCACTTCTTTTTGTCGTTAGCCGGAGCTGCCAACACAGTTTTGCTGAATGTTCCCATGCTGTACGTGTTTTTTGTCTCTTTACTTTTTCCGTGGCTGCCTAGTGTCAGAAAGGGCCCAACAGACAAAAGATGAGTGAAAGAAACTTTGTATTGCCTTGTTGTTTGTATGTCCATCTGTATGTATGCATGTAAATGGTTAAAAAAAGATGGGAAAACTTGAATACTTCCTAAATAAATCTAACAAACATATTAATGGCTTTATTTATCCCAGAAACAGCGTAAAACCATTTGAAAGTCTATTACCCTTGTTTTATAATTGTGGTTGTGACACTTAAAAATGATTAAATAACTCAAAGCTATACTTTTTATTTAAAAAATGGTGGACAAAAATAGGAAAATATTGCCATGCAAACGTTTTAACATATGAAACCCCTCCCAAAACATTATACAATCTATAAAAACAAACTTTAAGATATATTTCCTGATTTAAAAAATATATATATACTAATGTCTGAACAGACTAAGCTTGGAGTGGTCAGTATCTCTTTGCCTCCCTGAATGAAAACGTTGAAGAGACAAAAGATGAAGAGCGAGAAAAAGAGAAATCTTCCAACTGGCAGCAGTATGGACTAGGGTAGGCTCAACCATGACTAAAAAGTACATTCACCGCTAGTCAGTGAATTTTGCTCCCTATTTGTCACTGCCACCTTGGAGAGCAGTAAGCATTAATAATACATGGGAGTTGGGGGAATCTATTAGAGGCTACCCTTGCGGAGAGAAATCAGACGTAGGCAGAGCACTGGAGCTGCTAGGAAGGGAGAGTGCCAGGCTCTGGGTGGGGATAGAGAAGACTAAAAGCCTTATATTTATTTAGGAGAGGGTTTTTTTGGTTGGGGGTGGGGGGGTTGTGCTGTTAGAGGTGTAAGATGTGGCTCGTGTGTGCATCATCAGACGAACATGGAAGGAGAGGAGAGCGCGCTGTGGTGAGAAGAACCTCAGGACATCGCTGTAATTGAGTTCATTGATCAAACAGGGAGGGGGTGGGGGGAGGTGGAACTAAAAAAATCAAAGATAGTAGGCACGCTGTTACCTGACGGTGCATTCAAGCAGCTCAACAAACTCCAAGAAGTTGGTTCATGTTGTTCGACCTGGCAGCTGACGGTCACAGATTTTTTTTTAAACCAATGACATGAAATCCTCTATTTTTCATTCAACCTTTATTTAGACAGGTCAATCCCATTGAGTCCCGAGGACTCATTTACAAGAGATACCTGATTTCAACAAAGAATGATGACAACAATGGACAACAGCGACAACAATAGACAAATATAAAAAGGCATGCAGATTTTTAATTTTTTTTTTTTACAAATAGGATGGCAAAAAAAGCAACAAAAACTGCTAGATTATAAGGAGAATGTAGAAAACTAAAAACAGGAACATGTCTGCATTAGTCCCTGCCAGGAGTCCAACAGATTCTTAAAGCCACTTAGAGCGGTCAAGATCAAGAACTTCAAATCTTTTTGCAAGATATTCCAGGAAACAGTACCGGAGTAGGAGAAGGCCCTTTTGCCAAGTTCAGTCCGCACTGAGGGAACACTGCAGGTAATGATGTTTTGAGAGCGCACGCTGTAGCTGCACTCAGAGACATGTAGGAGGAGATGTATTTAGGCAGCAGACCAAGAAGTGATTTAAAGATTAAAATGTACCAGTGAGAGAGTCTGTGTGAAGTTAATGACCAGTTAACCAGTGAATACAGGGTGCAATGATGGGTATGATAATCTCAGCCAGTTATGAATCTTAGTGCACCATAACAGACAACATCCAACATCTGCAGGGTTCTTGTAGGAGCGTTCATGTAAATGATGTCACCGTAATCACTGGAGGGAAGGAAAGTTACAAGGTGTTTCCTAGCATTCAGAGTTAGACAGGATCTGTTTCTGAAAAAGAAACCCAGTTTTACTTTCAATGTCTTTACTAGGTTTTCCACAAGGAGCTTAAAAGAGAGATGTGAGTCGACCAAGATACCCAAATATTTATAGGAATCAACAAACTCAATGGAGACACGATTTGAGGATAAAATCGGAGGAAGAACTTCTGGGACCGACTTCCTGTTTGAAAAACAGCATCCCTTTGGTTTTGTCGGCATTTAGGACAAGTTCGAGGAGGAGCAAATCTATTAATTATAGTCACCACTTTTAATTACCCAATTAAATTAACCAAAGAAAATGTCAGAATTGAAAGTTGTTCCAATAGTGTTTTTGTCCATGTGCCTGTGTTTATTTGCCTATACTGTTTGCAAATCATCATGAATCGCTAAATAAACATTAATAAACGTTCAGAACATTGTGTTGAGATCTATAAACTGATAAACCATTGGTGTCAATACAATTCAAGATGGCTGCTATAGCTAGCCTACACAAAAATAGCTGCAACTCAGTCAATCGCGCTAAACCAGTGGTATAGTCTACGTGATACGCAGGTATATGGAGTATACACACTAGAAAAGCTTAAGAATTTCAGTATGCCCACTGAAAGTGCCCAATGATACATGACATATCAGACACGTGTCATTGATACGTTAAACGGCAGTTTAACACTTATGTAACAATCTATCTGTATGCAGCACTTAGCTTTGATACTATTTAATGATTTCTATATCATGTTTAATACAAACCAGATTCATTAATTAGGTCAATTGACAACATGATTGGGTACAAAAAGAGCTTCTCAGAGTGTCAATGTCTCTCAGAAGCCAAGATGGTAAGAGGATCACCAATTCCACCATTGTTGCACAGAAACATAGTGCAGCAATACCAGAATGGTGTTACCCAGCGTAAAATAGCAAAGACTTTTAAGTTATCATCATCAACCATGCATAACATCATCAAAAGATTCAGAGAATCTGGAACAATCGCTGTGCGTAAGGGTCAAGGCCGTAAAACTCTACTGGATGCTCGTGATCTCCGGGCCCTTAAATGTCACTGCACCTCAAACAGGAATGCCACTGTCAAGGAAATAACAGAATGAGCTCAGGAATACTTCCAGAAAGCATTGTCAGTGAACACAATCCACCGTGCCATCCGCCGTTGCCAGCTGAAACTCTACAGTGCAAAGAGGAAGCCATTTCTAAGCAAGCTCCACAAGCTCAGATGTTTGCACTGGGCCAGGGGTCATTTAAAATAGAGTGTGGCGAAATGGAAGACTGTTCTGTGGTCAGATGAGTCACGATTTGAAGGTCTTTATGGAACACTGGGACGCCATGTCATCCGGACCAGAGAGGACAAGGATAGCCCAAGTTGTTATCAATGCTCCGTTCAGAAGCCTGCATCACTGATGGTATGAGGTTGCATGAGCGCTTGTGGCAGGAAGCTTGCATGTCTGGAAAGGCACCATTAATGCAGAGAACTATGTTCAGGTTCTAGAACAACATATGCTCCCATCTAGACGCCATCTCTTTCAAGGAAGACCCTGCATTTTTCAACACGATAATGCCAGATCACATTCTGCAGCAATCACAACATCATGGCTACGTGGGAGAAGGATTCGGGTACTGAAATGGCCAGCCTGCAGTCCAGATCTTTCACCTACAGAGAACATTTGGCGCATCATAAAGAGGAAGGTGCGACAAAGAAGGCCCAAGATGATTTAACAGCTAGAGGCCTGTATTAGACATGAATGGGAGAGCATTCCTATTTCTAAACTTGAGAAACTGGTCTCCTCTGTCCCCAGACGTCTGTTGAGTGTTGTAAGAAGAAGGGGTGATGCCACACAGTGGTAAAAATGGACTTGTCCCAACTTTTTTGGGATTTGTTGACGCCATGAAATTTGGAAACAGATTTTTCCCTTAAAATGATACATTCTCTCAGTTTAAACTTTTGATCTGTGATTTGTGTTCTATTCTGAATAAAATATTAGATGTTGGCACCTCCACATCATTGCATTCAGTTTTTATTCACAATTTGTTTAGTGTCCCAACTTTTTTGGAATTCGGTTTGTACAAAGCCACACATTTTCTTGTACTTTTATTCAAATATAAGCATCAGAGAAATTTGGTAATGCTCAATATGCTTAAAAATATAAATAAATTGATGATTACATTGTACTAACCAGTGTACTTTGGTTTCTAAGCACAATATACCCACTACAAAAATGTAGACTACACCACTGTGCTAAACCTTGGTGTAATAGTAGCTAAGCTGAAACTGAAACCTGGTGTGTTAGACGACAGTCATTCACAACTCAAATGTTGAGTGCTGATATAGCAAGTCTTGCAACATTACCATAGATTGTGCTTTTTCATTTTCAAGGAGGGACCAAAACAGCAATAACTAATTTATCATAAGATGATCTTAGTCTAAAACTCTGGCATGGAAGTTGATGGAATACATTCCTTCAAGAAATGCGAGTCTTTAGTTTGAATGTATGAAACTGACTGCATATATTTTTTTTAGTTTGGAGAATTAAAGGACACTGACTTTTTACAAAAAGGCATAAATGTTTTTTTTTTTTTTTTAATCCATTTGACTGGTGCAGCATAAAGATGTGCTCCCCTGACTATGACCTCTGACCCTTGGGTTGTCTACCAGACTCAACGTTTTCTTTAAATTACTTTTGACTTGAATAATGTCTGATGTTTTCACACATTCACCGTCCTTTGACTCAGTCAGCTACATCTTGAATAATGTTTACTATTTTCCTTTATGCTTTTAAGAAAGAAGGAAAAAAAAATATTGATGAAGTTTGTTTTATCTGATTATTCATTCAACCTTTATTTATACAGTTTAGTCCCATTAAGCCTAAAGGACTCATTTACAAGAGAATTATGACAAGTGTGAACATGAATAACATTTATTGTTTGCAATCTTTATAATGAAATCATGTAAAATATAACGTTTTAAGATATTGTCTCTGTTCTGTTTTTCAGAAAAAAAAACTTTTCCTTGAGACACACCTGTGTGTGTTTGAGCTGGAATCTGTTTACTTCAGAGGGGAGTCATAACAGCTGAGAGATCCTCAAAACTCTTCTGAGAGCTGAGAGTTCATACAAAGTTTCTTTATGTGACACTTTCAGTTCATCTGTTTTCCCTATCCTGATGTGGTCGACCGATGTCCGTCTTTATTTAATCCTGAGAAAATAAACGTTTGCTCTTTAATAATTTTTGTTAGAAGCAAAGTATAAGTTTCAAGTAACTAATGAAGATGAAATGTTCGGCTTAAAGTGTAAGCCGATACACACACCTTCTTATTAACTGCGACACCGACCCCTGAAGCAGCCACAGTGATATTCAGCTACTTTGGGCAGTGCCTGGCTAGTCCTCTCCTCGTGGTCTATCCTGATCTGATCCACCAGCAGAACCCCTGAAGGACGAGTAAACTCGAGCCCTCAACACTGACCTGGTAAGGAGCTGAAACTTGGTGACTTGAATGCCAGTTTGGGTCTGGTTATTTTAGCTGATGCAAACTGATAAATCATTTCCTGCCTTGCAGTGATAATAAATGACTTGATCTGGTCACATTAAACAAATTCTCTCAACTAAATTCCAAAGTAAACTATTTATCAAATATTTAAACTTTGTCAAAATGTGTGGGCGTGTAAAAGCCAAAATAATTCCTTCTCAATTTTGGCGTAGATAAAAGAGAATGAATCAGTGGCCGATTATTGTTTAGACTGTTCATTATTGTTTTACTACTTTTCAAATAAGTTATTCTCCAAATTGTTATCCTTTATCGTTAGTGTTGTTTAATTTGTTTATTGTTGTTGATGATTTTTAGAATGATTATTTTTGTAATAACACTTCAAAAGACAAAATCACTCCTCCTTTAGATGAATATTTATTTTATGGTATAGAATTCCTTGTAATTAACAGATTTTACTTCAGTGACTGAGTTCTGATTATTAAAGGGTGAATACATTAATTCAGTTGTTGCTGGTCATAAACTGACCGGCTGGTGCCGTGCTTTAATGAGTGAAAAACAATAAGTGTATTAAAGTGAGGAGCAGGTGTCCCCCTTCTTCCTCCATTCACTCATATATGCTGCACTGGCATAAGATAATTTCCTCTACATCGTGAGACCTTTTTGTGCCTTTCCACAACCATCCCCCCTCTCTCCTGCATTTTGGCCAGGTCTGAGTACTTTGTGGAGGTGGGAGGGTGTAGAAAAAAAAAAAAAGAAGAAAGTAAAAGTGGACCATTTGTTGCTTCAGATGTGCTGCTAATCCTTTGATCGAACCTCTTATGCTCTTCAAACTTGCGACCAGGGCCAAGCTACTAATGAAATTCTGAGGCCGGCAGATAGGCCTCGAGCCGGAGCGTGACAGAGTCCATCTGGTGTGCTAAAGTCCCCCTCTGCTCTCAAACACACTGCTCGGCGCAACTCTATGGGAACACTTTGAAGTGTCTTTGCGGTATTCAAACTGCTGTACTGGGGCCAAATCTACTCTGCTTCTACCTGAAATTAGATGCCACGTTAACCGTGCCATGTATATTTTAATAGTAATAAGTCATCTGCTAATACATTTCGGAGTACTAGAATGAAAAAAAAAGAAGGACATTATGATGAACTCGTCAGCTTGTTCAACAGTCTCTTCACTACATTTTTCATCATGGGCCACCTGCTCGGGTTTGGAGGGAGACCTGCTGGACTGCTTAATGGCACGAAACAGGAGGAGGGCGCTGTTCCTCCGGAGCAAGCGAAGACAAAGATTTTAGAGTGTCTGGTGACAGCAGATGGTGAAAGGAGTGAAACCCTTCCAAAGAGTCTGTCCTGTTGAGGGAAGGAGGACGGAGAAACAACAAAAGTATGAGAAAATGTGTTAAAAGTGATACTTCAAATAGTTCAGACAGCTCTGGTGCATCTAATTCTTTGGTTTAAAAAAAAAAGATACCTCGGACAGTTTATAGGTTCTGATTAAAGTATAATAAAATATGCAAAATAAAATTTTTGAGACAAACATTACAAATGTGAGTCACTTAAAGAGTTTGACCTCAAATAGCAATACCTCCGCTTCCGGTCATATTAGTTGAAGGCCAAAGCATCTACAAGATATGTAACAGATACTGTATATTGATCTACCCACAAACCTTCAGTGTTTCACAATAATAGGCTCAAAAGTTGCACAATAAATATTTAAATGGTAAATTAACTATAACACCTTTCTATCTTATCATGATACTCAAAGACAACACAATAAGTTGCCTCATTTACCCATCCATACAGTACTCTACTATATGTATACAAAGACTAATCAGTGCTTTATCACATTCATACACAGATGGGACACACATCGGAGGCAATGAGGGGTTCAGTGTCTTGCCCAAGGACACTTCATCATGCAACTGCTGGTGGAATCGAACCCCCAAATCTCCCATTGGAGGGTGACTGCTCTAACCACTCATCCACATCTGCCCTTTTAATTTAATTGTACTAACTTCTCTAGAGATGCAGATTTCCTCTTACGCTGTCACAATAGGAATTTTCCATGTCTTGCTATGTCTTGTGATATCTCACTACGTCTTAGGCTGAGTCCACCTGTAAACAGTGTTTTGTGAATAGGTTTTATTGTTTCAGCCTTGCGTCCACACGGAAACTGCATTTTAGGAGCCCCTAAAGGATAAGTTCGAAACCACATCCCGGAACAAGAACTGTGGACAGCCTAAACACATCCTTTTAAAAACAGTAATGTCATTGTTCTGCCTCTGATCTAGCCTAAGACCGAAAGCACGATAGCTGTGATAATATTCGTCTGGAAATGCAAGAAATGTGAGACAACTTGAAGAAAAGCAGGTGACCTATCAAACTAAATTATGATCCATCCATCCTCTTCTGCTTGTTCTGAAGTCGGATAGCAGGGACAGCAGCTTGAGCAGGGAGGTCCAGACATCTCTTTCCACAGCCACCTCTTCATGCTCTTCTGGGAGAACCCCAAGGTGTTCCCAGACCAACTGAGAAACATAGCCTGTCCAGCATATCCTGGGTCTACCCCGGGGTCTCCTCCCAGTTAGACATGCCCGAAGCAACTCCCAAGAGAGGAGCCCAGGGAGCATCCTTACCAGATGCCCAAACCACCTGAACTGGCTCCTTTCAATGTGGAGGAGCAGTGGTTCTACTCCGAGTCTCTCCCGGATAACCTAACTTCTCACCCCATCTCTAAGGGAGAGTCCAGCCTGTATCCACAATCTCATTCTTTTGGTCACTACACAGAGTTTGTGACCATAGGTGAGGGTAAGAATGTAGACCAACCAGTTAACTTTGAGAGCTTTGCCTTAAAGATCAGCTCCCTCTTCACCACAAAAATCGGGCCCGGAGTCCGCAATACTGCAGACAGTGCACCAATCTGTCTGCCAGTCTCACGCTCCATTGTTCCCTCACTCATGAACAAAAGCCCAAGATACTTGAACTCCTTCACTTGAGGCAAAAATTATGATTCATTGAAGACAAAAAAACATTTGAAAGAAAAAAAACGGATCAAATTGAAACATAATTATGACCTTTTGGAGCTAAGTTGCAACAAATAACTATTAATATCGTTCACATTTATGTACAAACACAAACATATATTCCAAGAATTTTCAGTCAGGTCATCTGGACAGTTTATTTTTTTTGCTGAAACGTTTCACCTTCCATCCGGAAGGCTTCATCAGTCAAGGACACACACAACACACAACTGATTCTTCTTGAAGCCTTCCGGATGGAAGGTGAAACATTTCAGCAAAAAAGAAACTGTCCAGATGACCTGATTGAAAATTGTTGGAATTGTATACCTGGATTATTGAGCATGGACATTTTTGGTTACAAACATATATTGTCATAACACAAATTTAGATAGATTCTTAGTGAACATGTGCACTTTTTCACAATTCAGTGTCTCCAAGTAGTTGCCAACAGTTCTAATTATTTGCAGCTAATTTTACTTTTTTTTTTTTTTAAATTGGGGACTACCTAGAAAGGCAACCATTATCCACCTGAAAAGGGTTTTTCTTTTCTCTCAACTTAAATGTGGCACAAACCACATTGTGTACCCCGACAAATTTTATATCAAAACGACCGGCTCAGCATTGTGATGTGCGCTATAACTTTTATTGGCGTATTGAGTTATCATGGCGACATAATTTGCCAACAATTACACACTTTTTCTGATAAAAAAAACCCACTAACAACTTTTCACAGCCTCCAACTGCCACAGTGAGGCCACGTGACCTAAAATGAAGAGGTCCCTGAACAAAACACCGATTAACTTTTGGAGCCATTTTGGTTCAAGATGGCTGCCACAGCTACCTCAGCAAAATCAAAATTGACTATAACTCAAGTCATTCTTTGAGATATTGAGCTGAAATTTGGTGTGTTGGAACCGGATAGCAATGCCCAATAAATAGTGAATAATAAAAAAAAAATTCAAGATGGCCGAAGCTACATTTAAATGTATTTATTAACTCAGCTATTTTTATACATATAGAGCTGAAATTTAGTGTGGTTATAGCTGAGAACGTTCCCCATCAAATACTGAATCCAAATCAAAAATCCAAGTTGGCCACCATAGCTTAAAAAAAAAAAAAAAAAGAATTCATAGATGTATTTATTTTTTTGCCATGTTGAGCTGAAATTTGATACGTTGATGGCTGAGAGAGAACGCCAACACATAGTACTGTCAAATCGAAATTTTTAAATGGTGGCAACGTGGCAGTCCCCGTCAAAGTTTCTCCAGGAACTTTCTAGTATGGATGCACAATATTATCAGCATGGTATCGGCCGATATTAGCAATAAAGTTCAATATCTAACATTCCATCAAAATAACTCATGATATAAAAAGGCGCCGTTTTTGGATGACAACCTAATGACAAGGATGCCTGCAGCGCCAGCACAACGTGATGACGTCACATGTGCCTACCTGATGTCACGACGGAGAAGAAAATTCAAAATGTCGGTGGTGTGGATGCTTTTTTTCGTTGAAAATGTCAGATTCAGAAGATTTTTGGACTACGTTGAGCCTCGCTACATCATCCCCAGTCGGAGATATTTTCTCGATGTAACCTTACAAGCCGTCATTTCAGACATCACTGAGAAGCTAATAGTCAATAGCACTTGGGTGAGTTTTACCACAGATATTTGGACATTGTGTTAGCCCCGTTAGCATGATTAGTCTTACGGCGCAATAGATAGACAAAAACTTTGAACTTAAAAAGGCTGTCCTTCATGCACAACTAGGAACCTGGAACAAGCCTCCACATCGAGTGAGACTGCATTGCAGGTGCCTAATGCTAATAAATAACATTTAACAATTTTCATTTAATATATGTTAAAGTGCTATGCATATCATATGGCTGTTACGGAATATATGTCACCAGCTATTAGAGCTGTGACACAATTTTTGTAGCAAATAAGCCTAAATAAGACGGATATGTTCTGACAAAGGAACGTATATTAAAAATATCAGTATCAGTTATCGGCCAAATACGTTTTAACATATCTGCATATTGGATAACACCCCAAAATCCAATATTGTGCATCCCTACTTTCTAGTTTTTTTTATCTATGATTGTTGTTCATTTTGTTGGCAATTTTCTTGACGTATAGAAACTCCAAAAAACATACCAACCTAGAAATAGGTCCATTTTGATTTTTGCTACAAAGAACACTAGGAAACAGCTACTTTCTGTCGATATACTTCGATCGATCCCCAAAAAGTTGACGCTTGGTTAGATTATCCATGAGTGGTTGGCAGCTTGTTAGAAGAACCTGCAGAACCTGAACGCACTGGCGTCGTTTCCTCGCAATTTCTTTTGCCAACATTAAGAAGAACAGTTAGACAATTCAAACTTGATGACCAAGAGCAAGCCACAACAAAGCCCATATTCTTTTAATAAAAAATAAGAATCCAAACCATTACAACCAGGATCGAAAAAGGTTTTTATCTTCCACACTTGACAGACCTGCGCAGGAACCCTGATCTCTCTGGTAGTTTGTGTTTGAAAACATGCCTGGTTGCACTGACCCGATCCATAATACACACACACTTTTCTCCTGCGCCTCCAAGGATGAAATACACAGAGTCATACATGCAAGGTTGATGCTAACACACAGAGAAAACAATGCAGGGGAAGATCAAGAACACACACACATTTAACTGTACAGTTTCTTTTGCCTTTAGGAAAAAAAGACAAGAACCAGCCGACCACCTGCTGTGAACAATACACACTCATTCTGCTCATGTGTTCCTCAGTTTGCTCAACTTGCTCTATTGATGTAATGCTTGTCTACTTTTTTTCCCCCACTTCTCAAACTTACTTCAAAAGCACGCTTGTGTTTGCTCTCTCCGGACTGATTTCCATTAACAAACCAGTTCTAATCACAACCGACCGAATACAAATCCATCCATCCACAAATCAACGTCTCCAATTCCATTTTTCGCATTTTACTTTTTGGGGAAAGAAAAAAAAAGTTATCTTATTTGTGTATCCTTTCATGAATTTGAATTCTCTTCATCTTCCTGGTTAAACTCCTTGATTATTTTACAAAAACAACCCCCAAAAAATATCTGAGGATATAAAAATTATTTAAAAACTAATATATTTAGGATTTAAAATAGCTATCCTGTCCACAAAACAACCTAATTGCTTATTTTTTAACTTGTGACAGCTCATCAGCTTTAGGAGCGGTAAATAACCACACAAATGATTTTTTAAAAATAAAGTTAAAGCCCATTTAATCTTTTTTTTTTTTTTTTAAGGTTTGAAGTGCCCTCTTCTGATTTCTTTCAAATATAAAAAGTTATAACTTGAACAAAGAATAAAGCAGAATGACTTCAATCCAGCATCAAAACAATAATTTTCCAGCAGACAAAAGGAAGCCATCAATGACTTTATGATGTGGATACAATCACATCAAGTGGACTGAAGATGATAAGAGTTTTGTGCACGCCTGAGGCCCGAGGCTCACGGTAAATCTGCCTTCTCATTATGAAAACTGAGAACAGTGTCACAGTTGGTACTTTCAGATATCATCTCTTTGACCTGTGAGACCCGAGTTTAAGAGTGTGGCTGTGCAGAATTTCAAAAGACATCAAACACAGTTAAAGAATTCCTTCTAGTTCAAACTTTCAAAAATAAAAGTTGCGACCTTTTTGTGTTGTGCCCGTTGCGCTCAGGTTTATCTTGCATCTGCCGCTAAACAAAAGACAAAGTAAAAAAACAAAAACATAATGACATCTTTAACCGCACTTTGTCCTGGGAGGATAGTCTATAGCAGGGGTGTCCAAACCTAGTCCTTTAATTAGGGGTGTCAGACTCAGTTATAAAAAAGGAGCAAAGATTTAAAACTTTGTCCGAGCCATGGCCCACTTTCAGCTGATACTTTAACTCACGTCAGAGACCTGATATCTTTTCTTGGTTGCAGGTTCATGAACAAGAGTTTGATCGGTTGCTCTTTCCACATCAGAATCAATAATGATAGAATGATCCAGCGGTCTTTCTGGCTTCAAAGTTAGTCAGCTGCCAAGAGAAGTCTACACTAAATGATGTATTTATCTTTTTTGGTTCTGATGGTGTTGTTCTTGTTCTTGATGGTGTTGTTCTTGTTCTTGATGCTGTTCTTGATGTTGTTCTTCTTCTTCGTCTTGTTCTTGATGTTGTTCTTCTTGTTCTTGATGTTCTTGTTTGTTTTTAAGAAACAAAATTAAGAGATACAATATTATACATTTAAATTATCATCTTGAAGGGACCAGATTTGGCCCGCAGCTCTTGAGTTTGACACGTGTTCGATGTTTCCGTTTCCAGCACACCTGTTTTGAATCAATGGGTGATTAACAGGCTTCTGCAGAACATAAAGAAGTAAACCAACCATTGAACCAGGTGTGTTGGAGCAGTGAAACAAGTACAACATGCAGGACAGTGGTCCTCCAGGATCAGGATTGGATACCGCTGGTCTAGAGAAATACTACAGGTGCTGGACATAAAATTAGAATATCATGAAAATGTTGATTTCTTTCAGTAATTCCAGTCAAAACGTGAAACTTTTATATTATATTCATTCATTACACACAGACTGATATATTTCAAATGTTTATTTCTTTTAATGTTGATTATAACCGACAACTAATGAAAACCCCAAATTCAGTATCTCAGAAAATTAGAATATTGTCAAAAGATTAAACATTGAAGACACTTGATGTCACACTCTAGTCAGCTAAATACGTCAAAACACCTGTAAAGGCCTTTAAATGGCCTCAGTCTAGTTCTATAGGCTACACACAATCATGGGGAAGACTGCCGACTTGACAGTTGTCCAAAAGATGACCATTGACACTTCATCCGAAGGGTTTTATTTATTATTATTATTATTATTATTTATATATAAGGCCAAAGTGTGGGAAAAAAACACACCAACATAACTGTTTTTTTGTTGTTTTTTTGTTCCCAATTTGGTTCAGGCTGTTTGTGGAGAATCAGTTTTGTTTGGTGTCTCCTCAGACTGATGAAGCCCTTTGAATGGATGGCAAAACGTCTCAGCACAAAAAAGAAACCGTCCAGATGACCTGACTGAACATTGTTGTATTTTATACCTGGATTATTGAGCATGGACTTTGGTGAACATTACTAAGGCTTTTAGTGCAAAAACTCAATATGTGAGCTAATCTGCCCCAATCCCACCACTAAGATTTATGCCAGAGCACAATGTGTCTAAATTTAACCTCTAAATCAGGCCAAAACACTTTTTTTTTAAGGCATGCATATAACAGCTCCCTTTTTATTGCCCCGGAGGCATCTTTATATTTCTATATTAATTTAACACATTATATGAAATCTGGTCTTTGTTTTAGGAACATTTCATCATCCAGTGAAATATGGGTTTGAAAAAATACATTCATAATTGCAAACAGGGTTTGATTTTAATGTTTTTATTTGTTGCTAAATAAACCATATTTTTAACAACTCAAAATTTGGTGTAACAAACAACGAAAAACAAACAAAATTAAGTTTGTCTGGTCTCAATTGGGTAATTTAGTAAAAAGTAAATTATGGGAACCAATAAAGTCCATGCTCAATAATCCAGGTATACAATCCCAACATTTTTCAGTCAGGTCATCTGGACAGTTTCTTTTTTTGTGCTGAAATGTTTCACCTTCGATCCAGAAGGCTTCATCAGTCAAGGAAATACACAACAAAACTGATCCTTCCCCCAACAGCTTACTCCAAAGTGGAACAAACCAGTTCTGCTTGTGATAAGATGGTCTCTTTGGTACGCCCCCTCCTCCATTGCCGGCCCTCTTCCTTGTTGACAGCCGTGTCAAACTGGTTGAAAACAACAAAGTCCATGCTCAATAATCCAGTTATACAATCCAACATTATGGGAAACAATCTAAAGTGGTTTTCTTATATTAACCTGCCACAAGGAACAGCTGGTGATCATTTGTCTGTTTGTTGGTAAAATATCTCATGAACCATCGGACAATTTTAAATGAAACCCCCAGAAAGAAATAACTCAATGTATATTTACAACTTGTTGTGTGAAAGCTTATAAATATTAAAACTATTGAGATGCGTTTTTCTTCATGTTTTTCAGCACTGAACCCATTCCACATTTTCCATGCCAATTCAACAATTCATGTATCAAAACTATCATGTTCTGCTTCAGTGTTTGAATCCACGTGCAAGGCACAAGAAATGCCAAGTAAAGACTTAAGTTTATTTCAGTAAACGAAACAAAATGCTGGCAGGGCAGCCAACTTACTCTTAAGGAGGGAACACAGAGGGAGACAGGACATCACAGCCTGAGGAAGGACAATCCGGAGACAAATGACAAGACACAAGGGTGCTGAATATACGCAGACACTGATGAGGACAAATAACAGACACCTGTGGTGATTGGCCCTGGACTCAGGTGAGACAAGAGCTGAACACAAGGAGGAGGAACACAGGGGTGAATGAAACATGAGGAAACAGAAAACACAGGACAAAACCCAGAAACACCACAAAAACATTCAGCTCATTCAGGACTGTCCTGCTTTGTTTGGCGTCACCTCAGATTTGAAGAAGTCCTTTGGATGAAAGTCAAGGTCAAGGTTCTTTATTGTCATTCGCATCACATGTGGTACATGAGGTGGAACGAAATCGTGTACACAGGGTCCCAGTTACATCCAACAATAGCAAAATATAAAGTGTACAAATAAACTGTAAATAAGTATATAAGATATAAACTAAGATGTATGCTAAACGAACACCGAGCAGTACGCTAACAGATCTAAGCTATACACAAGTAACTAAAAGTGCGAAACAATACACCGAACAACATGAGAACGAACATGAGTCTATGTGGGTGGATGAGTACGAATGAATGAATAAAGCAGCACGAAATATTCAGCAGCATGAAACCAGCAGCATGGATAATCAGCAGCACATATCAACAATCAAAGTGGCATTACAGAGATTTTGTTTTTTCACAGTGATAATCCTGATTAGGGATTCATGAGTCTAACAGCCTCAGGGTAGAAGCTGTTCCTCAGTCTAGTGGTTCTACACTTAATGCTCTGTAATCTCCATCATGAGAGAAGTGGGGCAAAAAGTGTGTGTGCTGGATGAGCGGGGCCCTTCATGATGCAGGTTGTCCTCTTAATGCATCTGGAGGTGTAAATGTCTGTGATGGTGGGGAGACTGACTCCAACAGACTTCTGTGCAGCCTCCACGCCACACGTTGATGCTGGAGCACAGGATGCTCTCCACTGCACACCTCTAGGAGGAGGTGAGGACTGAGCTTCTCAGACCAGCTCGTCTCAGCCGCCTGAGGAAGTAGTCTCTGATGAGCTTTCTTGATCAGGCTGGTTGTTGCCCCAGCTGAGGTTGTCATTCAGGTGTACACCCAAGTACTTGTAGCTGGAGACCACTTCCATTGCCGATCCTCCCATATTGGGGGGGGGGGGGGGGGTGTTGCGCCATCTGAAATCCACGACCATCTCCTTCGTCTTCTTCACACTGATGTGAAGGTCTTCCTGCACCAGCTCTCCAGGTGTTCCACCTCCTGCCTGTAGCTGGACTCATCATTGTTTGTGATGCATCCAACCACCGCTGTATCATCTGCAAATTTTACAACACAACAGCCTGGATGGGTAGGTGCAGTCATTTGTGAGCAGAGTGAACATGAGGGGACTCAACACACAGCCCTGAGGGGTGCCAGTGCTGAGGGTTATGGTGGATGAGGAGAAGTTGAGGATCCTCGCAGACTGAAGCCTGTTTGTTAAGAAGTACAGGACCCAGTTGCAAATGGACTAACTAGGTCTAAGACCCTCCATCAAAGGACGAAATGTCTCAGCAAAAAAAGAAACCGTCCTGAATGGACATTGTTGGATTTGTACCTGGATTAATGAGCATGAACTTTGGTATTCCTGCTTTAACTTTTGGTATTTTAGCAATTTGTACTTTTTGAAATGTTTAGCTTTTTCAGCCATGTTTTTCTCATTGAAAATGAATGGAGCTCTCTACATCCTTCAAAAACTTTGTGCTGTCTGAAAGTTTTAATCGCTCATTTTTTTCAGCTTCTTTGTGATAATTTAAGCTTTCTTCAGTACCTTTCAGCTTCTGTGCTTATTTTTTGCTACTTTTGGACTTTTGTGATTCTTAGCAAAAATGTAAACTTTCTATGGACTCTTTCAGACACATTCTGATCATTTTAGCTTATTTTATTGTGTTCCAGCTACATTTTATTAAGCTAATTTCACCTTTTTTTGTAATCTATTCATCCTCTGTCTATTACAGTTTATTCTGCTTGTTTCTGCTACATTCCTGCTCTTTTCAGCTTTGTCTACACATTTCTGCCATTTTTTTCTACTTTCAGCTTTTATTTTCCTGCTTTTAACAAATTTTAGCAGTTCAAATTCAACTCGCATTAACGGTTTAGCCATAAAACTTTTTCAGCTGGTTTCAACTTAAGCAACTTTCAGATAAAAAAATAATTCAACAATAAGCATTCACACAGGAAATGTAGTTTCTATAGCTAACTTTTGGACTCAACTTTATTTGGGATGATCACCACAGTTCATCAAACTTAGCAAACGCAAAAATGAGTACAGCTCAATAAGTTTTACAGATATTAAGCCTAAATTTGGTGTGGTGGTAGCTGAGAGTCTTCTCCAATGCATACTATTGAGTGTTTACACAGAATATTAAATATTTACTTAAAATGTTACCATGTTGTTCATTTAGCTTGTCCAGGGGAGTCCAATCCTGGTCCTCGAGGGCCACTGCGCTTCATGTTTTACCTGTTTCCCTGCTCCAACAAACCTGATTCAATGCTATAATCACTTCATTTTTCATTATTCATTTTCTGCAGAAGGCTGTTTATCATCCATTGATTCATATCAGGTGAGTTGTAGCAGAGAAACATTTAAAACATGTAGGATAGGGACCCTCAAAGACCAGGATCAGACATATCCAAGACAAATCCCCCAAAATTTAGACATATAAAATCAAAGTGCTTCATCTCTCTGCCTAGAATAACTAAATGTTCGCGGAGAGTAGATATGGGGTGTTTATTTATTTGTTTTTCTGGTGAACAAACCCTCGAGGCAAAACAATCTTTAAGGGCTGAATAAAAGCTTAAAGTCTAATCCACATACTCATGGCTGTTTAAGTGATAATTACTGCCTGGATTTGCCCACCTTCTGATCCAACGCTGCATCGCTGATTTTTATCTGCAGAGGAAAAACAAGGTGGGAGACGTCTCTTTTTACTGACAAACAAAAACGGCAAAGGAACTGAAAGTGAAGTGGATCTTTTAAAGGTAATTGTCGAGGAACGTTCAAGTGCATTTCATTTAATCTGCTTAATCCTGTTAGATTTGGACGGAGATCGCAAGCGAAGCTCTAATCTGTTTTAAGGTGTGGAAGAGGGGATAATGGAGACTGGAAAAGATATAAACCTTTTAGAGATCAGCGCTTAAGGTGAAAAATGAGCTTTCAGGAATTTGAAGAAGACCTCAACATGAATAAAACGACAGTTTTATGAAAATTTCAAAAAGATGGAGAACCAAACAAATAGCACAAAATGTCTGTGTGAATGCTGAATCAGCATTCTCACATGTACTTGGTTTACTGTAATTCCTGATGTATAAGCCACTACTTGTTCTCACGCTTTGGACTCTGCAGCTTGTACACAGGAGCTTCATATATTTTATTTTGACAGACTGCCAAACACCATTTTCTTTTTACAAACCTAGATAATCATACAGCTGTCCAACAACAAACCACACTTGGGAACAGGTTTTCTTGACACAAACAGACTGAATGCCACAGGTATTCATGACAGGTACCTCTCGCTCATGGTTCCAATTTTGCTAAATTTGCTGAATACCCATAATCCCACTCTGAGCCATGTGACCAGAAGTCACCCTAATGACCAATGAGGTATTTGTACTCTCATTAAGTCACGAGAACACAACCCCAAGACAGATGTGCATTGATCAAATTTCCTGTTTAAAATTCTGCTGGCTCCTTAGATAAATAATGTTAACCAACTACTTTTATGGATATTAACATCCATCCATCCATCCATCCAGCCAGCCATCCATCCATCATCTTTACCTGCTTCCTCCATTTTTGGGTTGGAAAATTTCATCTGACTTTTTTTTACCAGCCGTGTTAGAGCATTGTTCAAATTTTTTTTTTTTTTTTACCGTACTGTACGCCAGCCTATTTTTGTATGTTATTGGTACATACTTAAATAGAAGTTTCAAAAAATCTTTCTGTGCACAGTAAATATGGCTCACAGTGAGAGAATAGGAGGGGGTGTTCCCCCTCTCTCCATGAGTCATGAGACCCGTGTGCTGGATAAAAAAAAAGGGTTGTAAGACTCTGGCAGCAGCATTTTGGATCAACTGAAGACTTTTTAAAGAAGTATTTGGACACCCAGATAATAAAGCAATGCATTAGTCCAGTCTAGACGTGACAAATGCATGAACCAGTTTTCCGTATCATTTTTAGATGTTTCTAATTTTAGCGATATTACCAGTGGTGACTCATCAGTAGGGGGCGCTCGGGCGCCACCCACCCACTGGAACTACTCACCATTTTACACTGAAGACTTAAAAAAATTAAATAAGCTCTCATCCCGGTAAATAAATACAAAAAAGATTCAATCATGTCAACTGGAAAAGTTTAATCATGGGGGGAACCATGACTCAGAGTGTGTTATCATGAACACGTGTGATGATCACGCAGTTTGTGTGTGTTGAAAACAAAGTAAAGTGTATGAAATGCCATCTTGTGGTTGATTCTAGTATTACAACAAGAGCCGCACATTCCATCAATGCAATTAGTTTTTGAAATTCATTTTTACATTAAGATTAAAACACTTCTCTAAAACCAGCTTCAGCGTAGTTGGTGTAATTTTGTCTATTATTATTTCTGTTCTTTTTAGCTACTGTTGCGTTGATTTTAACTTTTAGTTAAAGTTTTGCTCATTGTAGCAAGTAGCTACATTTTTCCCAATTTTAGCTTTGATCAGTCGTTTTGCTGATTTTTAGCTGCTGTTCTACTTGTTAACTTTTTATGAATTTATTCAACAATTCATTATTGAACTTTTTTTTTTCATTTTGATAGAAAAAATATTTGTAATGCTGTTATTAATGATTATTATTATTATTATTATCCGGATAAAATGTTAGGACATAAGAAAAGACACAGATGCTTCTCTACAAAATAAAAGCCCCTTTCTGTTTGTCCATCACTGTGCCAGTTTCTGAGAAAGTCATTGTTTTTCATTATGTCAAGGCCGAAGACATTTGATGACAGGGTTTTTTATTGCTTGTCACCTTCTTGTATGGATGTTTGCAGTTTTGACATGTTACATTATTTTTCCAATGCAGGACTGTCACTTCCTCCAACAGTTCCTCAAAGCTCAGACTCATTCTCGGAGACGCCCTAACGTTTTCCATCTCGTCAACTGAAGATACAAGTACGCAGGACAGAAGTTGATGGAACTCGGTACTTGTGGTATTACTGCTTATAGAATGACCAGTAGTACTTATGCTGTGACGACAGCTGCAGTATAAAGAGTTTTAGCTCCATAAGGGACTTCCTGATGCAGCTCTGAAGATGATTTATCATCAATTATAATATAAATTAATCTCACAGAACTGTGCTGGTGCAAATATCTCTTTAAATTGGTGTATTTTCTTTTTTAAGTATGATACTTGCAGCTTTTAATGTACAAGTAATTGTTTTGTAATATGTCTTCATTGTCCAAAATTGTGTAATTTTTGTGGACAAAGTATCTAAATATTTTACATCTTTGATTTGGGGGATTGTTTAGCATCAATATGAGAGTAAACATGAAAGTTTATGCTCAATAATCCAGGAACACAATCCAACAAAGTTCAGTGAGGTCATCTGGACAGTTTCCTTTTTTTTGGGTTGAGATGTTTTGTCCTTCATCTTAAGGACTTCATCAGACCCAGGAGCCACAACAAATTCAGTCCCACAAGCATCACACTCACATAGTGGGCCAAATAGTTTGCTGGTGATAAGATGGTTTCTGGGGCCCGCCCTCTCCCCTGTCGACTCCTCCATGCAGCCATAAACAAAGTGGTTAAAAACATCAAAAATCATACTCAATAATCCAGGTAAAAAATCCTAAGAAGTTTAGTCAGGTTATCTGGATTTTTTTTTTTTTTTTTTTTGAGATACAGAAACCGTCTTATCACCAGCAAACTGCCCAGTCGTAATCTAGCTGTTTTTTTTGCTACATTTCTTTTTCTTTTAATTATCATTTTGTTTTCAATAGTTAAAAAAAAAAAAAAAAACTTCTATTTGTATGACATATTTGTGATTGTCTGTTGTTGTTGTTCACTGTTGTCATCCATCTTCGTTAAAATCTAGGTATTTCTTGTAAATGAGTCCTCGTGGCTCAACGGGACTAACCTGTTTAAATAAAGGTTGAATGAATGGTCCACTATGTGTGTGCTGCTTGTGGGACTGAGTTTGTTGTCGCTCCTCAGACTGCTGAAGTCCTTTGGATGAAGGACGGAACATCTCAACGAAAGTAAACAAATTTTTCCTTGTTTGACACATAAAATCATCCAGAGTGAAGCCAAAGCTGCAGGTTAAAAGCATCAGTGTGGTCTCTGATTATCACTCCTCTGTATATTATTGTACATTGTTACTGTTTATGCGTATCAGTCAGAGCAGCAGAGGATTAGGCCCAGCCTCCCCGCGCAGGAGTTTATCATTGCGAGTGTAAACACTCCAGTGAAGGGAGGAAGGTGTAACGGAGAGGATGTTGTGGATCTAAGATGCAGGTTGCAGATAAAAGCAGTAATCACAACAAATGACCCCCTTATTATTACAGATGTCGAGGATAACATGTTAAACGTGGGAGAGAGCCTGAGGGGGGAAAGGGGCTCCGTGGTGGTTTATTTTCCTCAGCAACAGGAAAAAGAAAAAAGAAAATACCAGCTTATGCGCAAGACTGCGCCCACGCCATTCCCAGGTTACTCTGGACGGACCACCGTTAGGGTGCTCTTTGAAGTCATCATCGATCTGCCGCTATCAAACCCAAATTATAAAAGTGGCACTAATTCATATTTTACATACAAATAAAGCCATTAAGACTCAATTTTTATGTTTATGTCTGCAGATATGCGCTAGAAATCCACCTCGGGATTCGTGTGTGTACTTTGTGTGTATTTAGGTCAACCCTGGAGGTGGGCGGGGTCATGGAAAAGGACACCTCTGGTCCAGGTTAAAGATGGTTCTGGTTTTGAGTCTCGTGTGCGATATGAGGTCTGTCTGTAGAGCCATAGGAAAATAAACGCAAACCGAGGGGAAATGTTGGCTTATCTGAGCTCAGGAGCAGAGCAAAGATGATTTTTTTTTTCTTTTTAACATGTACAATCCTCGCACACCATCCCACACTCTCATCCAACTCCCAGAGGCATTTTTATGCTTTCTATTTAAGCCATAAAATATCCAGTATTCCTTTCCTGTATTTAACTGAAGCTTACCTTATTATATTATTGTATCACATGTTTGTTGCCTTACAAAAGCCAGAGAGTGTGAGCAATGTGGGCAGTGAAACTGATCTCCAGCTCCAGCGAGAAGGCACGGTGGTCCAGGAGAGGATTATTTATGATTTAGCTGTATCTAAGAGCATAATTTGTTTTCTGTGGTTAAATCTACATTGCACTTCTGACCTTTGCTTTTACTTCTGTTTAACTTTTTTCCTCTCTCCTTGTTCAGTGATAAAGGCTGCTCATGTCTCTGTAACAAACTGGGGGGGAATATATATATATATATATATATATATATATATAAAGTATGTGTCACTGCCCCACAGCCTTACGAGCCCACAGGCCCTGTCTAAACACTCCGAGGTTAATACTAGTCAACTTGTTTGTGGACATTTGTTTGCTAGTTTGTTACTAAAATTGCACCACTAGCACAAAAGATAAGCAACAAAAGCTTATTCTTATGGATTATGAGCATGTTCTTCAATCTGCAAAGCTAAATTTATTACATTTTCCTTTGAACTGTATTCAGTTCACCACTCTAAATTAGAGCTGTCATTTCTAACACGGGCCCGAAGCCTCGGCCCAAATAATAATGTGCTGGATGGGTGGGCTGGGTCGTGTCGGGCTTTTGATTGTGTCAGCGAATGCGCGTAGCTGACGATCCAGTTATATGACAACATGGCTTGCCATACTTTTTCAATTATATGGCAACATGGCTTGCCATATTTACTCCACTTTGGAGAAAGCTGTTGGGGGAAGAATTGGTTTTGTGTTATGTGTTTCCTTGACTGATGAAGCCTTCCGGATTGAAGGTGAAACATTTCAGCACAAAAAAAGAAACTGTTCAGATGACCCGACTGAAAAATGTTGGATTGTATACCTGGATTATTGAGCATGGACTTTGTTGTTTTCAACCAGTTTGACATGACTGTCAACAAGGAAGAGGGACGGCAATGGAGGAGGGAGCGTACCAAAGAGACCATCTTAGCACCAACATAACTGGTTTCTTCCACTTTGGAGGAAGCTGTTGGGGGAAGAATCAGTTTTGTGTTGTGTGTTTCCTTGACTGATGAAGCCTTCCGGATCGAAGGTGAAACGTTTCAGCACAAAAAAAGAAACAGTCCAGAAGACCTGACTGAAAAATGTTGGATTGTATACATGGATTATTGAGCATGGACTTTGTTGATGGCTTGCCATACCATTCACCAGCCACACGCGGCCATTTGACCACGCGCTGACCAGCCTTGAAAGAGGTTAAAAAAAGTTCAGTTAAGCTTCAGATAGGACTATACTGCCAGGCAGTGATCCATAAAAGCCCAAATGGACATTCAGCCGCTGCACTCAGCGAACGCGCGTGGCTGATGACCCAAACAGCTGAGATCCCAAAATATCCTCGCAGACATGTCAGAGCAGGGTCCGTGTCTGAATAATGCAGAATGCAATCAGAAGCAGGGATTTAATGAGCTTTGACAGCCATGAAAGGACAAACACCCCCTCATCTCCGATCTTCTGCCTCATTAGCCACGCACGTCAGCCAACTGTTAATAAATATATAAGCAGTCAAAGCTTAATTAAAAAGGTCTCCGTGCATGCGTGGGTTTTCTCCGGGTACTCCAGTTTCCTCCTACAGACCAAAAACATGCATGTTAGACTGATTGGTAACTCTAAATTTTCCCTAGGTGTGAGTGATAGAGTGAATGGTTGTTTGTCTCGTTTGTCTCTATGTGTCCCTGTGATGGATTGGAGACCTGTCCAGGGTGTACCCTGTCCCTTGCACAGTGATTGCTGGACATGGGCACCAGCGACCCCCGTGACCCAAAATGGAAGAAGCGGATAAAGATAATGGATGGATGGGTTGTTTTTAGGTTTGGACCTGTAATTACTGTTAATTTGTTGAGTTGGGTTCGGAAATGATGGCTACGGGCTGGGGCCGGGCCGGGTCGGATTTTTTGGGCCCGAATGCAACTCTACTCTAAATGGTGGTTTTAGTGACACAAAATCAGAAACTGCAGACTGGGCAGTGAAATCATGATTAAATAGGAAAGAGAGTTAATTTTTAAGATAAAATATATGTTTATAATATCTACATATAATATATGTAATATCTATAGTGTTCATGTGTAGATGAACATATGCTGTATATATTCATAAATTAAACGGATTCTTTCATTTTTCTGGACTGGATAATATCGTGTGTTGAATTATTAAATGTGGACGGAAACGTGTTTATCTTTGACCCATCAAAATGAATGCGGTCATTTATTTACAGAATCAAAGTTTAACACATCACACATTTACATAAATTTGGCAAAATGATTTCAACAACAGCTTATTAATCAGCTTTACAATCAGGAAAACCATACGGCCATGATTTTCCGTTGTTTCACAACAGATATTTCTAAAAATATCTGGATTAATTTGCTAGCAGATAGAAGAGTTTAAAGATGGAAAATGAAGTTTAAGTTGAGAGAGATGGGTGAGGGAATTTGTCTGTTATAACCAGAACAACACGCTCCTTTGGACCAGCTTAACCCAACGGTACACTTTGGTTGAGATCTACTCTTTACCTTTGCAGATGATAGTTTCAGCGTTGGTGTAGAGCTTTCCTTTCAACTCTTCCAGCATCTCCGTAAGAACAGCTAAACCTCAGGAGTCGTGAGGTCATCCCAGAACAGACATTTCATAATTCCCCTGATCTTCTCTCGTCAGCTTAGTTACTCTTCCTCCAGCATCCTGAATTCCAGCCTTCTGAACTCTGGAACTGCTGTCGGAACCAACTCACAGCATTCTCTCAGCGTTCTCCTCAGCGTTCTTCCTAGAACTGCCGAGAACTTCTCAGAACTACTGAGCTCTCCAGAACTCGACTGGAGCTGGAACCTCTTTGAACTAGGAAGTGTTGCACCTTTTAAAAAAGGTCACTTCCGGTTCATTTGAGGACTTTCTGATTGGTCGATGGACCAACAGAGGTGTGTTTTTGTGATGTAAGGTGTTATTAAAAAGTCAAGGAAAAAGATTAGATTGTTTAAGAACAGACAGAAGATATTATGAAGAACTCAGACTTCGTGGAGTCAATTCTCTAGTATCTTTCTGTAAAAGTTAAACATGACATTTCTTTTTCAGTAAACTTGCAGTTGACCGAAACTTGAACTTTGACCAACTTACACAACTTGCTCATTGAAGACAGAAAATCAGACAATGCATCATTAACCTGATTTCTACTTTGAATGAGGATTAAAAATCATTATTACTGTTTCACAGTTGATTTAAAATGAGTAGTTCACTTCAACATTTGGAAATGGTTTGAACTAAACACAATTTGATTATCAAAACATTTGTAAAATAGTAATGATAATAGAAAAGAGAGTGTTCTTTCAATTGATCAGTGCAGGACACTTAAAAAGTCTTCTGGATGGACTTGATTTTGTGTTTCTGGACTCAAATCAATGAAATACAGTTCTTGTTCCAGGAAGGCCCCTCAAGGCCAGATTCGACCTGAGGCCTAGTTCACTACACATGTGTAAACCAAACGATGCCAGAACGAATATGACAAATGGGGGTAGGGTGGTTGTCATGTCTGGGAGTCCTCCACCAGAAAATTTTTAATTAAGTAGATGTCATTTCCTGCATTCTGGTGTATTTTAACGGGTTGTTAAACATCTACGTTTACCTCCTTGTGTGAATAGAGCACGCTCCTCTTCTCTCAAGCATTTGAACCCCCCACACACCCCACGTCGACCCAGACTTGATTTTTCCATTACAAGTCGTGGATAGTAGGTCTGTTTGGCCTTGAACAGGGCAGCTGAGATTGTTGGGTGATGGTTCCGAGCCTGACTCTTCTCCGCTGAATTCACTGTCCAGCTCTTTGTTGTCCTCCTCCACATGTGAAACCCCCAGGCTCCTCCTCAGACTGTTCATGGCCACTGCCTGTGGGCTCCTGATGGGGTCCGACAGCCTGGTTAGCTCGGCACTCACCCCAACCACTCACGCCTGCTCCAGTATGTCCATTGCCACTGCCTTCATGTGATTCAACTTGGACAATGGGAAGACTTTTTTAATGAAAGTAAATTGGACTATCTTTTGGACATTTTGATCACTGTTATTTTGACAAATTGGTGTTGTTGTTTTGATATAGGATGCATGTAACATGTTTACATTTCTCTCATATTTTTAATAAATAATCAAAATGTTATCAATGACCCACTTAAAATGTAAAACTGATATACAATTTAGTTGTGCCATTTAATTATATTTGTGTTTTTAAGAAAATTGCGCGATGACTATACATTTAGGGGCACAGATTTTTTTAAGGGTAGTGGTGGAAATGCTTACTTGAAGGAGCAGCTCGTATGTGATATTAGGCAGCTCGTAAGTGGTGGTTGTGCTTTTTGTTTTGTTTTCCCTAAACTTTATTTGGTTTTTAACAAATTGTACAGACATAGCACTATTCTTGTATTGTACTGTACATATAAAACAAACTGTAAAACTTCCTTTAAAACATAAAGGTATAAACTCAAAAAAAGAAGAAAAACAGACAAGCAGCCTCCACTCACATCAACATAGCATGTACAAACCAGATTCCAAAAAAGTTGGGACACTAAACAAATTGTCAATAAAAACTGAATGCAATGATGTGGAGGTGCCAACATCTAATATTTTATTCAGAATAAAACACAAATCACAGATCAAAAGTTTAAACTGAGAGAATGTAACATTTTAAGGGAAAAATCTGTTGTTTCCAAATTTCATGGCATCAACAAATCCCAAAAAAGTTGGGACAAGTCCATTTTTACAACTGTGTGGCATCCCCCCTTCTTCTTACAACACTCAACAGACGTCTGGGGACAGAGGAGACCAGTTTCTCAAGTTTAGAAATAGGAATGCTCTCCCATTCATGTCTAATACAGGCCTCTAACTGTTCAATCGTCTTGGGCCTTCTTTGTCGCACCTTCCTCTTTATGATGCGCCAAATGTTCTCTATAGGTGAAAGATCTGGACTGCAGGCTGGCCATTTCAGTACCCGGATACTTGTCCTACGTAGCCATGATGTTGTGATTGCTGCAGAATGTGGTCTGGCATTATCGTGTTGAAAAATGCAGGGTCTTCCCTGAAAGAGATGACGTCTAGATGGGAGCATATGTTGTTCTAGAACCTGAACATAGTTCTCTGCATTAATGGTGCCTTTCCAGACATGCAAGCTGCCCATGCCACAAGCGCTCATGCAACCCCATACCATCAGTGATGCAGGCTTCTTAAGGGAGCGTTGATAACAACTTGGGCTATCCTTGTCCTCTCTGGTCCGGATGACATGGCGTCCCAGTGTTCCATAAAGAACTTCAAATCGTGACTCATCTGACCACAGAACAGTCTTCCATTTTGCCACACTCCATTTTAAATGACCCCTGGCCCAGTGCAAACGTCTGAGCTTGTGGAGCTTGCTTAGAAATGGCTTCCTCTTTGCACTGTAGAGTTTCAGCTGGCAACGGCGGATGGCACGGTGGATTGTGTTCACTGACAATGCTTTCTGGAAGTATTCCTGAGCCCATTCTGTTATTTCCTTGACAGTGGCATTTCTGTTTGAGGTGCAGTGATGTTTAAGGGCCCGGAGATCACGAGCATCCAGTAGAGTTTTACGGCCTTGACCCTTACGCACAGCGATTGTTCCAGATTCTCTGAATCTTTTGATGATGTTATGCATGGTTGATGATGATAACTTAAAAGTCTTTGCTATTTTACGCTGGGTAACACCATTCTGGTATTGCTACACTATGTTTCTGTGCAACAATGGTGGAATTGGTGATCCTCTTACCATCTTGGCTTCTGAGAGACACTGACACTCTGAGAAGCTCTTTTTATACCCAATCATGTTGTCAATTGACCTAATTAGTTTTAATTGGTCTTCTAGCTGTTCGTTATAAGCTCAATTTCCTTTTTCCAGGCACTTATTGCTACTTGTCCCAACTTTTTTGGGATTTGTTGACACTGTGAAATTTTGAATCAACATATTTTTCCTTTAAAATGTTACATTTACTCAGATTAAACTTTTGATCTGTCATCTATGTTATATTACAAATAAAATATTGACATTTGCCATCTCCACATCATTGCATTCAGTTTTTATTCACAATTTGTTTAGTGTCCCAACTTTTTTGGAATCCGGTTTGTAGAAAAAAAAAAGATAAAATAACAATCACGCTCAAATAAAACAAGTCAATATTGCCATTTACATCAAATTATTCATGTACATATATGTGTAAAAAATAAAAATAAATAAAAGAGCAGAGATGGAACCTCCAAAAAAGAAAATACTAGAAATATGCACATAATGAATTAAGGGGAAAAAAAGTAAATACAAAATAATAATGACAACTAATCTGGTACAAAGGGAAAGTTAGTTCGTCTAGCCAACAGTTGTAGTTGTATGCGTAAATTGCTCAGAAAATGCATGCAGTGACATCCTAATTTTCCCAAGTTTAAGGAAGTAAGAACATTCCTGAGCCAGTGTAGGGGGGGGGGGGGGGGGGAATTTGAGCAATATTGCTCTTCTAGTAACAATGGTCATAAAAGCAAGATAATTTCCTTGAGATGGGGTTGTGGCTGTTGTGTTTAAAAGGAGTGTTTATTTTTAGATTACATATATCCAATATAGGTTTTATTTGTTCAAGGCAGTCATATTGGTTCATAACTTTATTATTAGTAAGCCTGAGAGTTACGGGGTCCAAGCAAACAGTTACCGGAACGCACTCTGTCAAAATAAGAGAGTTCCCAGATCTTGTTCCGGCTGGATCCAGTTCAAATTAAGCACTGGTTTACCATAAAGGCACCAACTAAATGTCCTAGTTGAGAAATGACTCACTTTCAAACACATTTAATTAGACTTGTTTACCTTGACATTCCCCAACTTCAAAAACATGACTTCACACCTTAATGCTGCCCATTAAAACACACTTTCTTCCAAAAGCATCTGAGCACCACCAATGTAAGTATGGATTTTGGTCATTTGCCTCTGAATCACACTGTTCCGGCATTTATATTTCTTTTTCTGTTTCCCAACCTGAGAAAATTCAGTTTTATTAAAACTGGCATCTCCCAGGTGTGCAAACGGAGAAATCTGATCTCAGCAAAACCCTTAAAAGACGCTGATTTACTCACAAAATAAGAGTTCTCCGTCACTGCCATCACTTCATTCCACTCCATCTCAGTCTGAAACCAGTGTCTTTATACAGTTGAAAAATCACCTCTGGCCACAGATGTGAAGCGTGCAGCATCAATCTTGCCGGAGAGGTCAATTCCTCCACTGCCTCGTCAGACAGCGTAAACAGGGGTTTGAAAAATGGAAGTCAATGTCACCTGTCTTGTGCTCCTGTTCGGAGTGTTTTCATGACAAAAAAACAACTGCAACATATGTTAAGCATTGTTACTCACAGGGAATGGGCAAAATATTCGGATGATTACCCCTAATTATTGAATATTATCAGGGCTCGATGAGACATTTTAATGTTCTAGGTGAAACATCAACAGCCTAAAGGTTTATAGGAGATTGTGCCCATCTATTGAGGAATGACCTGTGACCTTTAAATATGAAATGCCAAAGACACCTAGCTGTTCTGGTCAGCGGCTCTGACAACAGAACACAGATATGTATACAATTACAACACTCTGAGCACGAGCAGCTCTGTGATTAAAGAAGAGCACTTGAGCACCGAGGAGCACAATAGGGGCCTGACCTTCCTGAGTCTACAAGTGGGCCGCTGGCCCCCAGGGGCTCCTTCGGTGTGACTACGGATCTCGTTTCAAGACATTGTGATTAAGTGCGACCAGAAGCCTCAAAAACCTCGGCACATCCTCGAGATTTCAACATCTTGCAACGCACTGAGGAGAATCTGATTATAATAGCACACTATTTTCATCCCCTGTTGCATAATTATGCATTGGTGGCAGCAACCTTCGTTTGAATTACATGCGGAATTCCAAAAACGTTAGGTCGTGGTGTAAAATGTAAATAAATACAAAGGCGACCAGTTGTGGACTTTTTGGATGGGAATGTTCATTCTTTTCGGAAGATTCTAGCTGTTCAACAGTATTCATTAATTTATTGGATTTTCTTTTTGTTAGATGAGATAATATGTTGGTCCAAAACCTGTATACCGTAATTTCAAAACTATTGAGCGCATCTGAATATAAGCCACGCCCACAAAAAAAATTGTGTGTATATATAGGCTGCACTTCTGTATAGCCGTAGGTGTCCACATTGTAACATGAGACATTTATACAGAAAGTTTTTTTTTAACTTTTAATTAAATATGTACCGGTAACATACACAAACACACAGATATGTAGATGAACAGATGCTCAGATATATTCATCAATTAACACGGATTCCTCATTTTTCTGAACTGAATAAAACGTGCATTGAATTTAATGAAAGGCAAACGTGAGACGTCATTTATATTTGACCCATCAAAACGAATGCGGTCATTTATTTACAGAATCAAAGTTTAACATCAAACATTTACATTAATTTGGCAAATTATGAAAATAACAACATAAGCAATCAATTAGGAAAAATCATATGGCCATGATTTTTCCGTTGCTTCACCACAGACATTTATGAAAACTGTACAATTATGATCTTTTACCCACACGGCGGTGGATGAGCACTTTACACAGACATTTCTAAATATCTGGAAGAATTTCTACTTGAGAGAAGAGTTTAAAGATGGGAAAGAAGTTTAAAGAAGAGTAAAAGATGGGGTTTGAGGGAGTGTGAACAGAACGACACTCTCCGGGCTTTCTTCAGCTTTTCCTTCCAGTACACTTAGGTGGTGAAATCGACTCTTTTACCTGGAGATGTCTCAGGCGAGATTCCGTTTAACGCACCCTTCAGCGTCTCCGTAGGATGCTGTTACTCGTCCGGAGTAATGGCGAGACTCTGTTTTCCCACAGCTCACCTCAGTGAAAAATGTTATGATCCCATGAAACTCGGAAGAGCTCTGTTGTCATGTCAGGATCTTCCCGGCTCCCAGAACTGGGCTTCTCCGCACAGAGCTGTCACAGAACCAAGTATCCAACAGAAACCTCACAGAACTCTCACAGAACTGGTTAGACCAGGAAGTACCGACATTTTAAAGAGCTCTTTCCCGGTTCATCTGGGAGTATTCCCATTGGCCAGAACCGACCAGACGGGGTGTGTTTTGTGACGTAAAAGGTTAGAATGCAGCAAGAATTGTTATGGAAAGATCAGAAATGTTCTCACAGACAGAGAGAGTTTTGTTTTGGCGAGTGTAAGAAACAGGTGCCAAAACCCCCTGTTGACGTCTGAGAGGATATAAACAGGACAGTTGTTCCAACGCATGTCTGCTTCACTCCTGACCCTGGAAACGTACACTTGCTCATTCAAAGGCAGAAGTCAGAAAATGCATAAAAATCTGTAACAGACCTCAACATAAATTCTAACTTTGCATGAGAATTAAAAATCATTACACAGTTAATAAAATTGATTAGTTCACTGCAACATCTAAAATGGTTTGAACTAAGACACTTGATTATCAACATTTGTAAAATAGTAATGATAATAAAAAGAGAGTGTTCTTTCACTTGATTATCACGAAAGAGAGTCTCAGGATGGGTGAACCTGTATCTCTGGATTCAAATCAATGAAATGACAGTTCCTGTCCCACAAGGTTCTTAAGGTCAAGGGTTTTGACCTTAGGCTTAGTCGTGACACCAGATTAAGTTCACTACAGATACATTTTTTTTTCTGAACAGTACCTGTAACACGGCTGGTTAAAAATAATACCGTAGCCTACCAGGAAAAAAATCATTGATTACTATTTTCGTTCCTCCCATGTACTAAAACCACTAAAGTCGTCCTCAGTCTCTTGTTTTTGCTCTCAACATCACTTTCGTCTCAAGGCAAATTTGCAATTTGATTGATTTACGATTCACACACTACATTGCCAAAAGTATTCGCTCACCTGCCTTGACTCACATATGAGTTTAAGTGACATCTCATTCCTAGGGTTCAATATGACATTGGTCCACCCTTTGCAGCTAGAACAGCTTCAACTCTTCTGGAAAGGATGTCCACAAGATTTAGGAGTGTGTTTATCTGGATTTTTGACCATTCTTCCAGAAGTGCATCTATTGGGTTGAGGTCAGGACTCTGTGCAGGCCAGTCAAGTTCATCCACACCAGACTCTGCCATCCATGTCTTTATGGATCTTGCTTTGTGCACTTGGGCACAGTCATGTTGGAAGAGGAAGGGGCCAGCACCAAACTGTTCCCACAAAGTTGGGAGCATGGAATTGCCCAAAATATCTTGGTCTGCTGAAGCAGTCAGAGTTCCTTTCACTGGAACTAAGGGGCCAAGCCCAGCTCCTGAAAAACAACCCCACACCTTAATCCCCCCCCCCCCCTCCACCAAACTTTACACTTGGCAGAATGCAGTCAGACAAGTACCATTCTCCTGGCCACTGCCAAACCCAGACTCATCCATCAGATTGCCAAATGGAGAAGCGCGATTCGTCACTCTAGAGAACGCGCCTCCACTGCTCTAGAGTCCAGTGGCGGCGCGCTTTACACCACTGCACCTGACGCTTTGCTTTGCACTTGGTGATGTATGGCTTGGATGCAGCTGCTCGACCATGGAAACCCATTCCATGAGGCTCTCTGAGCAATGTTCTTGAGCTAATCTGAAGGCCACATGAAGTTTGGAGGTCTGTAATGACTGACTCTGCAGAAAGTTGGCGACCTCTTCGCACTACGCGCTTCAGCATCCGCTGACCCCGCTCTGTTAGTTTACGTGGCCTACCACTTTGTGGCTGAGTTGCTGTCATTCCCAAACACTTCCATTTTCTTATAATACACCTGACAGTTGACTGTGGAATATTTAGGAGCGAGGAAATTTCATGACAGGATGCCACCTATGCTACAAATCCAATCAGTTCCACACTGGAATTCACTGAGCTCCGGAGAGTGACCCATTCTTTCACAATTGTAAAAACACTCTGCAAACCTAGGTGCTTCATTTTATACACCTGTGGCCACGGAAGTGATTGGAACACCTGATTCCGATAATTTGGATGAGTGAGCAAATACTTTTGGCAATGTAGTGTATTTCGATTGGCTACAAATACTTTGTTGTGTACAACAAGAGGGGAAACTCCCGCAGGGGGTGGGGGGGAGGAGGAGAGAACAGGGAGGCGGGGCATAGTGGACCAATGAAGTTCCACTGTGGTCAGTGTTCAGTGTGGCCAGTGGTCAGAAGGTTCACTGTGACCTCTTGGGTAATTTCATTGGTCAGATGTTTTTTAACCTTTATTTATACAGGTAGTCTCATTGAGTCACGAGGACCCACCCCCCAAGAGAGACGTGTGTTGGGCAGCTATGTGAGTGCCCGGGTGTGATGAGGCTAAATGTTTTGGCAGCATGAAGCTCGTTAGCCCGTCCAAAAAAAAAATAAAAATAAATAATCCATAAATTAGCCACAGCTTGTATAAGCTGCAGCATTCAACGCATATGGAAAAACTAGCGGCGTGCAGTCCGGAAATTACAGTATGTTTTTTTTTTTTTTTCATTCATTCAACCTTTATTTATACAGGCCAACCTCAATGAGCCATCCATCCATCCATTATCTTTACCCGTTTATTCCATTTTGGTCACGGGGATCGCTGGTGCCCATGTCCAGCAATCACTGTGCGAGGGGTGGGGTACACCCTGGACAGGTCGCAAGTCCATCACAGGGCCACATAGAGACAAACGAGACAAACAACCATTCACTCTCTCACTCACACCTAGGGACAATTTAGAGTTACCAATCAGCCTAACATGCATGTTTTTGGACTGTGGGAGGAAACCAGAGCACCCGGAGAAAACCCACGCATGCACGGAGAGAACATGCAAACTCCACCCAGAAAGGCCCCTGGACCGGGGTTTGAACCAGGGACCTGCTCGCTGAGAGGCAGCAGCTCTACCAGTTGCCCCACCGTGCTGCCCACCTCAATGAGCCACAGGGACTCATTTACAAGAGGCACCTGTTCCAGACAGAACATATAAATTACTGACAAAAAAATGACATTTGTATTAATGACTTTCATTCCAGATGTGTAAGTTGCCTGTGCCAGTAACACTGATGCATCCCCATAAAAATCAGAGAGGCACATTTTCGAACTGAGCACTGATAGCAGTGTAGCTTGTTCCTCGTTGGAGGACCTGGCATCTGTTGTTTCTAAAAAGAAATTTCAAATTTTGTTTCATCTAACCATAGAACACCCCCCCCCCCTGTAGTAAAACAATATACGAGATATATATGCATACAACTTTCACGAGTTCCTCATCTTTCTGACTGTGTAATGTCGTGCATTGAATTTAACAGAAATGTAACGAGAGACGTTATTTATCTTTGACCCATCAAAATGAATGCGGTCATTTATTTTCAGAATCAAAATTTAACATCAAACATTTACATTAATTTGGCAAAATATGAAAATAATAACAGACAAGTTTCACAGAAAATGAACTTCAATCACGCGGCGGTGATTGAGGACTTTGCTTCAGATATTTCTAAAATATCTGTACTGATTTTATGAGATAGAGGAGAGTTTTAAGATGAAATGGAGATTTATCTTACAGAGAGATATGTGAGGGAATTAATCTGTTTGTCCAGAACGTGCACGCTTCATCAGATCTCAGCTTGCCTCCGGTACACTTTAGTCGAAGAAGAAACTGTTACCTGGTTGACGTAGATCAGCTCGGTATAGAATCCTTCCGACTATTTCAGCGTCTCCGCTGAGAGCAGCTGAAATCCTTCGAGAGTCGTGCGTGGTTTGTTCAAACAGAAGTTATAATCCCAAAACGTCTCTGGATCATCCTGAACACGTTTGCACCCAAGAACTCTGAACTCCTTTCACTCTAACAGAACTCTCAGGATCTGCATCACTCCCTCCAAACTCTTTCCTTCTAGGAACTGACTAGACTCTTCAAAATCTTTCAACCCCAGCAACTCTGACAGAGCCGGGAAGTTGCCACATTTTAAATGAGTTTACTTCCGGGTTTACTTCAGAGCTTTCTGATTCGTGGATGGACCAGAAAGAGGTGTGGTTTTTGACGTAAGGTGTTATCAAAAGTCGAGGTCAGAGAATGAGTTTGTTTTCAACATACAGAAAAGATTATTGCAGGATACCAGACTTCGTGGAGTCTCACTCTGTTGTATCTTCTCAAATAGTAAAACATGACATCCCTTCTTCAGTAAACATTTAGTTGACCGAAGCTTCAACTTTCACATACTTACGAAGCTTGCTCATTGAAGACAGAAAATCAAGAAATGCATATTAACCTGATTTCTTCTTTGAATGAGGAATAAAAATCATTACTTACTGTTTATGTAAAATAAAAATGAGTAGTTCTTTTCAACCTGTAACATTGAGTGAACTAACACAATTTGATTATCAAACATTTGTAAACAGTGATGATCATAGAGAATTGTCTTTTCTGCTTGATTAATTCAAGAAAGAAAGTCATCAGATGGCTCAGACTGTATTCAGATCAATGAAATAACAGTCCCTGTCCATCTGATAGATTTGGGGTCATCAGGGTCAGATCAGGGTCAGATCAGGTTCACTACACCCCCCATCTATCCATTTCAAATGAGCTTTGTTCCAGAGTGATGTCCAGAACAGAATTATACCTGTTTTTAATGCGGTGGCCCCCTGAGGGCCCAAAGATTAAAACCATCCAATATTAACTTTGAAACTTTAAGCTCAGATTTACAGATTCTTAAAATCTTCTGATGATTTTATGGACTCTTCTTAATTTTCTGTTGCGGAACAGAAATCTGAAGATTTTGATGATTTTTAGACAGTTTTCACAGACCCGTGGACCTCTGCCCATCTTTACTTTTAAGAGAGTTAACCTATACAAAAAGCTCTTTTTCATACCTAATCGTTTTACTGACCTGTTGACAGTTCAACAAATTAGTTGCAAAATGCTCCTTTAGCTGTTTTTTTATTTATAAACTTACTTTTACAGCCTTTTGTTGTTTCTTTTTGTAGATGCATTGCGGCCATAAAAATAAAAAAAATTCGTAATAAAAAAAAATAATAGTACACTTTCTTAGTTTTGGTAAATTTATCATGAACCAGTGTCAATAAAATATAGGTTTATGGTATTTACAAAACACTGCCTTTTTTGTTGTTTTTATGTACATTTATGTACATTTACAATCCCAACTTTCTCAAAGGTCACCGGCTCAATTTCAGAACTGGGGTTGTAGTTTGTGAGATGGCTTCAAATACAGGGAAGAGGTAAATGGACTTTAAGGAAGATTTAAGTTCATATCCACTTTGGTGTTGTTTTTATAGTTTGCCACAAATTAATTGCTGCATTCTGGGAACAAGATACATGCAACACCGGGTCAGTTATATGATAAATAGGGTTGTAAACAAGCCAAGAGTTTGGCCACATTATCTAAACCACTTCATTTAGATCTAAAATTAAAACTGCCTCGGTTCATTTGGCTAGCCCAGGGGCTTATTTACAACCTGCCTGACCGTTCCGCTGTTTGTGTTTCCTGCCCAGTCAGACCTCTGTTTAACAATTTTGCAGCATTGCCAGATAAAAGCAATTAATGTGGCGAATATAGCATTAGCACTAATAGCACTCATGTCTAAGCTGGGACCAAAAAAAAAACAGTTTTACAGATCAGGATGCTTCAGTGTCGGAGCGTCAAAGGGGATTTTTTTCCCACCTTCTTGTTACTTTGTGTTCAGCATCTGTCGTACCTTTTTGCATTTTCGCCTTGAATAACTTTTACCCCCTCCCCTTGACTCCCATCTGTAGTCAAAGTGAGGTCTGCTGTGAGTTATGTCAGATGGAGCGATTACCAGAGAAAGGGCCAAGAAGATAATGAGTAACAGATGTGGGTCGCTTGATCATGTTCTCATACATTCACTTTTTCTTTCTGTCATTTCAGCTTAGTTTTATCTTCCAGCTTTTTTCCTTTGCGCTTGATCATCCCCCCTTTTTTTTCTCTTCCACCTTTCCCTGGCTCCACTTTGTCTCCCTGTGGCCACCCACAGCTGTCCTGCAGAAGGTGCTGGTGAATGCTCCCTGGAGCGGAGGTACACTTGTTCTTTCCTGCTGCTAAATAGCAGGCATCAATCACACAGGTGTCTCCACCAGCGGTGAGAGGCATTTAACGCATTGCACATGTAGCCAGAGACAATCTATCAGCAGACAGGCAGCGTTAATGTGGGACCGCAGACGTGTTTTATGTATCTGCAGTCCACTCTGTCATTGCAATATCACTTGAACTGCTATGAGTGTTTCATGCTTTGGTTCAGTTTGTTTGGCCAGGTGAGAACAAGATTCCAAAAGCCCCGAGATGCCTGAAAATGTGGATCTTTCTCGTCTTCCAAGCAAACCGCAGTGGGGTTTGTTAGCAGTGAAAACAATTTGAAACAACAGGAAACAGCCTTGAAACACAAGAGGATTAAGGATGTCAGGACACACACAGACTGAACTGTTCTGCCATGTGCTTCGACACCAGTAAATGTACATGTTTACTGGTGTAAATGCAGCAAAATCAAAAACTTCAGCTAAAACCAGTATCTTACTGAGCTATCTGAGACTAGTTGTTAAGCTAATTTTTGAGGGAGTCTTCTACTGTACATGGCTCAAAATGTATGCGGAGTTTAATTTCCTTGCAGGAGTTGCAGAGTAAAGATGCACGATATTGGATTTTTGGCCGATATCCGATATGTTAAAACTTATTTGGCCGATAACCAATACCGATACCAATTTATTTTCCCCCTAGACCTACTTACAGAGACTACATAGCTTTCTCTGCAGTGGAATTAAAATACTACATTATTCTGCATGGTCTGTGTCAGTTTGGCCTGCTACTAAATGCAGATGCCAAAAAGGGGAAACACTTGACATGGATTATGTTTAATGTCAAATTTATTCATGACATTTACTCTCTCTAACACAATAACAACACTCGAACAGTGCAAATTTGTAAATTTTTACAAATCCAAACTCAACCTGTTCACAAACAACAAGCAAAAAGCACATAAGCATTAATTGATATTTTTGACCGTTTTTAAAATTAAAATTTAACTTAAAACAGAAGCCCAAACATGGTTATACAATTTTAACTATCAACTCAAATCTTCTTGTCACCAAGTTGTCATTCAAAAACAGCACCTTTTATATTGATGAGTTATTCTGATGGAATGGCCGATGTCCGAAATTTAACTTTATCGCTAATATCGTCCGATACAGATATCATTTCGATAATATCGTGCATCCCTATTGCAGAGGCTGGCAATCTTGTTGAATGGATTTTGAACATATTCTAAAAATTTGTGGAACAAATTTTCTGTTAAAGTAGTCCTGGTGTCTTGAACCCTTCTCATTTTGGGTGGCTGTGCTTGAGTGGTTAGAGCAGTTGTCCTCCGATGCAAGATTTGGGAGTTAGATTCCACCTGCAGTCACATGACAAAGTGTTCCAACCAGTAGTTAAGTCTACATTTTAGTGGGTAATTTTTCAGTGGGTATACTGAAATTCTAAAGCTTTTCTACTGGGTATATTCCATATACCCACGTATCGCGTAGACTACACCACTGGTCCCAATCCCTCATTGCCTCCAATGTGTCCCATCACTGTATGAATGTGATAAAGCACTGATTATTTTTTGCATAGATATAATAGAGTGCTGTATTGATGGGTAAATGAGGGCACAGATTGTAAAGAGCTTTGAGTATCTTGATAAGTTAGAATTGTGCTATAAGTACAGTCCATTTTCCATTTACTTTAACTTCTGTATCTCTAGAGCTTGCACTTGAGATTGCACCAAAACTAGACCTCTCTTTAAAGTATTATATTATTGGGTGGGTCGGCACCATGGCTCATTTGGTAGAGCTGTTGTCTCTCAGTGAGAAAGTCACCAGATCGAATACTGGCCGATGACCTTTCTGGGGGGAGTTTGCATGCTATCTTCATGCATGCGTGGATTTTCTTTGGGTATTCATTTCCTCCCACAAACCAAAAACATGCATGTTAGGCTGATTGGTAACTCTAAAATTGTCCCTAGGTGAGAGAGAGAGTGAATGGTTGTTTGTCTCGTTTGTCTCTATGTGGTCCTGTGATGGACTTGCAACCTGTGCAGGGTGAACCCCACCTCTTGCACAGTGACTGTTGGATATGGACACCAGTGACCTCTGCGACCCAAAAAAGAAGAAGTAGGTAAAGATAATGGATGGATGGATTGATAGATGGGGCAGCACGGTGGCGCAAATGGTAGAGCTGCTGCCTCTCAGCGAGCAGGTCCTTGGTTCAAACCCCGGTCCAGGGGCCTTTCTGGGTGGAGTTTGCATGTTCTCTCCGTGCATGCTTGGGTTTTCTCCGGGTGCTCCGGTTTCCTCCCACAGACCAAAAAACATGCTTGTTAGGCTGATTGGTAACTCTAAATTGTCCCTAGGTGTGAGTGAGACAGTGAATGGTTGTTTGTCTAGTTTGTCTCTATGTGACCCTGTGATGGACTTGCGACCCGTCCAGGGTGTACCCCGCCCCTCGCACAGTGACTGCTGGACATGGGCATCAGCGACCCCCGTGACCCAAAATGGAATAAGCGGGTAAAGATAATGGATGGATGGATGGATTGATAGATGCACGCTACTGGGATTTGACTGTTGGCAACCAGAGACGTAAAACTGTGATTCTCACTGAATGCTGATTGATAGCAATCAAGTGACCAGCAAACCCATTCGGCCCATTCTACACAAAAATAGTTCACGGTTTAAAAAATGACATTTTAAATGGCTGTATGGCCTTAGTTCAGGCTCAATGAGACTAACCTGTATAAATAAATGTTGAATGGTTGCAAGCAATCAGAATTCAGTTACATTGAAACAAAACTTGTCTACTTTCTCACAATTTTTACTTTGCCAACTGGCCTCTAATAGTCACAGCCTAGTGAGACACCGGTTTACAAAAGACAAGCAACAAGTGACTTCACGGTCCAAGACTAGATATTTTAGAAATCTACAGCAATTTCAAAAATGAAAACAAACACGGTTTTAGGTCTGTTTTTGGAGAGAAAATGATAAAAGGTCATCTGTCTGGATTAGAAAATTATACACAAACACTTCCAGTCACAAGCATGGCAGGACATTTACCTTCCTGAGAGGTAACTAGTCACTTCCAGAGCTCAGCAGCCCGCTGTCTATTTCTCAGTGCAGTTATATTTTAAAGAGCTCATCCAAATGGTGGTTCATGTGTGCCAAAGCAGCTGGAAAGGCTAGCAAAACCTGCCTCCGGCAGCCAAAACGTAAAAGCAGCTGGGGTGTTTTCCAACTAGAGTCAGGTCATCCAACAGCTCCAAATGTGACACCAACCTCAGTCAATCCAGAGAAAACAAAATTAATAATGGGGAAACCTACAAGTAGGAAAATATATCTCTAAGCCATTTATCTTCTTAAAAAACTTTATATGACCCACTGTGACATTTAACCAGTATCCAAAAATACATACATCGTGATTGAAAACAACTAAATGTGGGTTTAGTAAGCCTAATTTAGGATAATTTCTACTTTTGGAGTGGAGGCCAAACAATGGCACAGCGTTTGTTTTACCTGCTGTAACTGTTGCCTGTACTTATGGGCTCACAATAAAGTGGGAGATGATTTGTAAAACAGTACGAATAGACACCAAAATAATCAACAAGCTAACCCATTGATGATCCAGTTTACTAGTATGAGTCTTGCTTAAGACAACACTTGTTTTAGTAAAAGGTTAGAAAATGAAAAAAAAAAAACTGATAAACTGAAGATTCAATGTGTTTTGTTGCACCAAGCAAAGTACAGTTCTGGTGCTTGAGGACCAAAATCCTGCATGTTTCCCTACTTCAGCATAGCTTATTTCCATCTATCCATCCGCTATTTTTAGCTGCTTTTTCCTTTTTGGGTCGTGGGGGTCACTGGTGCCCATATCCAGCATCACTATGCGAGAGGCGGGGGGGACACCCTGGACAGGTTGCAAGTCCATCACAGGGACACAGAGACAAATGAGATAAACAACCATTCACACTCACATCTACAATTTAAAGTTACCAATAAGCCTAACGTGCATGTTCAAATGGTTGAATTATCTCCTCAACATCAAGTTCTGCAAAAGTTTAACACAGATTAATTTACTCAAGGTGTGTTGAAACAAGAAAACATCTAAAACATGAGCTTTGTCCCTAAATATCAAACCCAATCTCTTTCCACCTGAGGGCTGCAGATTAATATTGTTCAATACAATGAGTACTATTAAACCAGACACAAAGGAACACGGGTCATTGTATCTCTTGTGCCAGTTCCAAGCCCAGGTGAGTGTTGTGTCAGGAAGGACATCTGACACTAAACACTTTTGCCAAAACTAATAATAATAATAATAATAATAATAATAATAATAATAATAATAATAATAATAATAATAAT
>NC_056520.1:15731119-15767591 GCF_014905685.2 Nematolebias whitei
ACCTGTCAATCAATCCAGTAGGCGTGTCAGCAAATGACCAATCCGACACTGAATGAGTCGTAATTTTATCCAAACTCCGACACGATAAACGTGTATGTATTGTCATCCTTGTATGTTCCCATACAATGGCAAAATTGGCTCTCTGCATTTAACCCATCCACCACCGGGTGGAGCAGTGGGCAACTATGGAAAGCACCCGGTGGTGGATGGGTTAAATGCAGAGAGCCAATTTCACCATTGTATTAATATGCAAGTCCATCTAAGCGACACCATACCAGATCGGTGGAGACCCGGGTTAACAATGACCGCCGCTGGTGCTGTTGACAAACAGGTTGCCAGTGGAAATTGATCTTCTGTTCGTCAAAGTCTACGAGGAAGGAAATGTGTCAGGACACAAAGGTAGAAGAAGAAAGCCAAGAATGTAGGACAAATGGTGGCAACTCTAAATGTGGGAACAATGACATGCAAAGGTAGAGAGCTGGCTGGCTTGATGCAGAGAAGGAAGGTAGATGTTGTATGTGCCCAAGAGACAAAGTGGAAGGGCAGCAAGGCTTACAGCATTGGAGCAGGGTTCAAACTGTTTACCGTGGTGTGGATAGAAAGAGAAATGGAGTAGGGGTGGTTCTGAAGGAGGAGATGGCAAAGAATGTAGTAGAGGTGAAAGGAGTGTCAGGGTGTCATTTAATGGTTATGCTCCATAGGTTAGATGTTTTGTAGAGGAGAAAGAGAAAATTTGAATGGATCTGGATGAAGTGATGGAGAGTATTCCGAGGGAGGAGAGAGTGGTGATTGGCGCAGACTTGAATGGACATGTTGGTGAAGGAAACAGAGGGGATGAAGAAGTGATGGGTAGGTTTGGTGTCAAGGAAATAAAGGAAGGACATATGGTGGTAAATTTTTCCAAGAGAATGGAAATGGCTGTAAACACTTATTTCCAAAAGAGGAAGGAACATGAGGTCACCTATAAGAGTGGAGGAAGGAGTACACAGGTAGACTACATACAAACATCCACTATTCAAATCCCTCAGGGATGGGGGACATTGGTGTACGCTTGTTGCATTGAAGACTGCATTAGAGTCAACTTCTTAAATCCATCACTATTAAACATTTTTTTATTGTATCTTTCACATTATCCATCTAACATTTTCTTAAAATACATTGTGATCATCTACAACGAGTACAAATCTAAACAGTTGTAATTCAGGCCACTAGTAAGTCAAATATTACATTAATCAGGCGTCTGCTACACAAACAGCTTTTCAGTAGAAACATATATTCTATTCCAACACCCTTTAGCTGCCAGTCGCCAATTAAACAAACAGAGACAACAAACAAACCAATTGTTTTGCAAGTGAATTAGTGATTAGCTGACAGTGGCGGAAGTGGGAATATTGTTGCAAAATAAAGACAGAATGTGCAGCTGCAAGTTTAATATGTACATAAGAAATTATTTTTAAATTTTTATTGCACACGTCTTTTGAATCTCACAGATGAAACAGCATAATTTTTCTCTCTCTCTCTCTCTCGCTCCCTTGCTGCCTTGGGCCACATTCACGTTGCCCCAGATACGTTTGCCCCTCGCGCCACAGTCACAAGGAAGCTTCTCACGAAATAAGTCTTATCCGTGTGGAATCAGGAGCTCCGGTGGTTTTTAACACTGGCTTGTGGTATCAGGCGTACCGCCGTGGATCAACGCAGAGGGAACGCAACCCCAGGCGGTGTCGAGCTTTCAAAGAGCTGTCAGTGATTATTATTTCAAAAGAAATTAGACACTTGCGCTCATGTGTCATGGCTATTTTTGACTGATTCGCTAAAAATTAAAGGTCCAAAGGATTGCATTAGTGAAGTGCCTCTAGATGCATCATTAGGTTAACAGTATCAAGGACTGTTCTGTGATGTTAATTACCAGATATGTTCACTGCACCGAAAACCTGCCACGGATATGTATTATTCATTTCACAAGGGGATGTAGCAAATGTATAAACTAAAAGTGTTTTTGTTGAGGCAGAATACTAAAATTTTAAAAGGTAAAAAAAATGCTTTTTTTTCAAATATTCATTTTTACAGCACAACCATCATCTGATGTATTTTTAAAACCAACCTATCTGTTGGTTTGGTTAAAGTTTTTGTTGGTTCTTTGAGAAATTGTGACGACTGTGGCTATACCCAGATATAAGGACCAATGAGAGTAGAGACCAAAACTCAGAACCAGTTTACGATGTTTATTTACAAGGTGAGATATAAGCAGTAAGCCAAGGAGAGGTGCTGGAACCTTGAGGAGCAGAGAGACGGTTAGAGTCCAGGATGTCGAGGGCGATAATGGTATTGGTGGTTATGTTGGTGGTTGAGGTCAGGCATGGCGAGAGTAAACCAAAGTGGTTCCAGGTGGAAGAAGTGTAGCAGGTGAAAGGCAAGTGGTAGGAAGGCGTGGAGGTATATGATGAGGCACAGAGGAGCTTGCTATCCTCAGAGATTTCAGGAACAAAGGACATCAAAGGTAACTCACTAGAGGCACGTAAAAAAGTACAAGTCATTAATATTTAGCTTGTACCACAAATAGAATGCTAGAACAAAACTACATTTGGCAGGTAATGCTCCAGCACTGGATGAGCGTCTTCTGAGGCAGTGTTTTTTAAAGTGGGGGCAGCGGCACCCTGGTGGGCCACCAGAGGGCGCTAGGGGGGCCTCAGAAAGCTGGAGAGAAGAAGATTAAACCAAAGCAAAAATAAAAAATATATATTTGTTAATTAAATTTCAATAAATTAAATTACTGTAATAAAATCAAATCTATTTTTCAACAATTATTTTAAAATATATTTTATAATAATATATTGAAATATTTTTCACCATGCTCATCTTTCTGATTGGCTGCCAGTCAAATGTACCAAGCTGCTTTACTCTTCAAGCTAGCATAGCAAGGACGAAATGAAGAAGTTTCTAAGAAGACCGAAGGAACTGACCAGCAACGCTGCTGTGGTGGAAACTGCTGCAAAACAAACAAACTTGTGGCCAACTAAAATTTGAAGGTATGAGGAAGCATACTTCCTAAGCTTCATAAGCATATCATTTCAGGACTCTTGGATTCTCATTGGCGTTGTCCTTGGCCATTCCCCGACATCCCTTGAGAATGTTTACGGATCTCACCTGAGGGAACTGGCTGATTATTCCATCCTTATCAGAACTCTTACAGTTCTCCCGAGGGCATCCTTGGACATCCTCACCGCCTTTGTCATCTTTTCCCCCCTCGTGGAATGTCTACGTCACCATGTGCTTGTATGTGCGAGGTGTTTGTTCAATATCAACGTCATTCTTCTCAGCCAAGAAGAAAGAGTTTGATAAGATTTTTTTTTTTTTTGCCTCCAATTCCTACGTGTGTCCAGTTTCACTACTTTTTTGTCTGTCTAAACAGATCTCACTTGTAAATGAGTCTTCGAGGCTCAGTGTGATTTATCTGTATAAATAAATGTTAAATTGATGAAACAATAATAATATTTCACAGACAATACGTTGCAGATATCTCTCAATAAGCACCACATTAAAATTTAAGTCAGTATCTGTAAAACTGAGTTATACTCATTTCTGTAGTGACCATTTTGAATTGGAATGACTGCAAAAGCTAATCAGTTGTAGATTTACATCTAATAACTAAATTATGAGTTTTCTTAAAACATCTGTCCAGTGGTTCATAAGATGTTTTGCTGACACTAACAATTATTAGTAAAGTTTTAAGCTAGGATCTTGAACAGTGATTAGCCCTTGGGATATCTTAAAAATAGCTCCAAACTACAACCATAACAAATTTAAGAACATTGTTTGTAAAAATGACTGGAATAAAGTCATTTCTGTATGTTTAAGGCCAGTTGGCTGTGGCAGGCATTTTGAATTGGGACGGCTCCAAAAGGAATATGTTCTTGGATGTATATTCATCTAATACTTCATGAAAGTTTCATTAATTTCCACACAGTTGTTCATGATATGTTGTGCTGACAGACAGAGTTGGCTTCCCATTCCTAAAAGCAACATTTTAATAATAAATATCCTGCAATTTGTTAACGCTCAGAATATGTGATTAAAATCAGTCTCACTAACTGACACACTAGGTTTTAGGGTAAACTTAACAGCGCTGTAGACATTTCTGTGTTTTTTTAAGTCAGCTAGCTGTGGTGGCTATAGTGAAATGGGTCAACTCCAAAAGTTCTTTGATTGTAGATGTATATCCAATGATTATTTTCTGAGAGTTTTATTAAAATCCCTTCAGTGGTTCATGAGATCCAACAAATTTCAGTGAGGTCATCTGGATGATTTCTTTTTTTTGTTTTGTTATGTTGTTTCGTCTTTCATCCAAAGGACTTCATCAGTCAGAGGAGCCACAAAAAATCGAGTCCCACAAGCAGCAAACCCACAAAGTGGGCCAGCCAGTTTGCTGGTATTAAGATTGTTTCTGGGGCCTGCCCTCTCCCCCTGTCAAATTCTCTGAGGCAGCCATAGCCAAAGTGGTTCAAAGCATCAAAGTTCATGCTCAATAATCCAGGTAGAAAATCCAACAAAGTTCAGTCAGGTCATCTAGACGGTTTCTTTTTTTTGTTTGTTGAGACGTTTTGTCCTTCATCCAAAGGAATTCATCAGCCAGAGGAGCCACAACAAACCGAGTCCCACAAGCAGCAAACCCACATAGTGGACCAAAAGTGGACAGGTTCATGAAATGTTTTGCTAACAGACAGACACCTTACACACAGACGAGCAACAACCTTTAATGCTCCAGCTTCTCCTTTTGGCAATTTGTGATAACTAGAAAAACGTTCATGTTCTTACCGCTTTAATGATGTAAAGGGTGCTTTCAAGCTTATATCAGCTTCAGTACATCAGTCTTAAAGTTTCTTTCCGTTATGTTACCCCAACAGAAAATCACATCTTCACATCGCAGGAAACATTTTGCTGTCATATCTGGCAGTTAGGTGACGATGAATGCTCACTAAATTCAAGCACCTGCTAAATATGCCTGTGTGCTCACATTTAGCAGCACGTCTTCATAAAATGTCTGCCACTTTCTGACAGGGGAAAACTCCACCTTTGTTAAATTAGTGTGAGAAAGTGATGAATATGTTATGTAAATCAAGAGAAGGTGTTTCCACCTCTTGATATGAACAGAAACAGCCGTTTTGAGGAAGGCATGATGCCCCACGGTACTGTACAGCCTGAGGTTGCCCAATCTAAGGCTTGCGGTTGGTGGTCACCCCAGAGGTTGTGACATAAGAAGGTAACTGGGGGGCCAAAATGAGGGCTTCTTTTCTTATGCAATTCCACTACAAAACAATCAGACTACACATGGGGCGGCATGCCACATTTTAGGATCTTGTTCTTGCGGATAAATGGATAACTGGGTAAGGAAGTGGGTACCTTTTATTTAAAAAAATATATAAAATAACTTTAAATAAATAACTTAGGCTTGAACAATCTTCAAAGTGAAAACAAAAAACATTAGATACCCTTCACTTTACTAACAATTTTAATTTAATCATCTTTTTAAACATATAAATTGTTTTAGAAATTTTTATGACGATATCAAGGCAATTCCATAATCCTATTCCCTGAATTACAACACAGCTCCTTTAGACTAGTTCTAAATGGAGGTTTTACAAACATTTCCATTCCTTTAAGGTTATAATGACTCTTTTTAAACAAATTTGAATTGAATATTTGGGGTAATATTTTTAATGAGCTTTATAAATGACTTGTAAAATATTATGTTCAACCAAATCATAAAATTTTAATAATTTCAATTAATGACATAATATATTTGTTGGGTGACCACAGCACGTCCTACTAATAATTCTTATAGCTCATTTTTGTAAAATAAAAATCGGATTTGTAATTGTTAGATTACAAATTGCATATTAGATTAAATATGGAACAATCATTACATTATACTATATAAAGCTTTGCCATTCAAAAACTATTTTACTTTATACAGTAATGCAATTGATGTTGTTATTTTTATTCTTAAGTAATTTACATGAGATTTCCATGTCAGCTTCTCATCAATAACCACACCCAACATTTTTATTTCCTTAACTCTATGAATTTCAATATTGTCAATTTTAAATGGGAGTTTGATAATTTTCTTTCTATTGCTAAATATAATGTATTTTTTTTTTCCAAATTGAATGATAACTTATTAAGTTGGAACAAAGTTTGTTTTTTTACGAATTCTGTCTCATCTCTAACATCCGTTCAATATCTTCACCCAAACAAAAAAAAGTGGTATTATCTGCAAATAAAACACACATCAAAAGCCCTGACACATCAACCAGATCATTCACATCCAAAATAAACAACTTTGCTCCCAACACAGAGCCTTGAGGGACTCCACATTCACTCCCACATAATTCAGATCTTACATAGTTTATCTGTACAAACTGTCTCCTAATATTCAAATAACTGGATACCCACTGTAGTGCTAATCCTCTGATGCCGTATTTATTCAGTTTTTCAAGGACAAGGGTGTGGTCAATAGTGTTGAAGGCCTTTTTTAAATCAACGAAACTAACAGTACTATTTTTGATCAACAGCAGTTATCTCTTCTATTAGTTCCATGAGAGCCATTGGTGTTGAATTATTGGCTCTAAACCCATATCGACTATTACATAAAATATTATATTTATCTATAAATTACTCTAATCTGGTTGCAAATAATTTCTCTAATATTTTTTTGAAAATTGTGGCAACAAGGATATTGGTCTGCAATTAGTGAACACACATTTCTCACCATTCTTACAAAGAAGAAGTATCTTTGCTATTTTCATATTTTCTGGAAATGTTCCTGTTGAAAATGATAAATGACATATATATGTAAATGGTTCAATAACATAACTCATCTTTTACAAACATCATGTCCATGTCCATCCAGTCTGTTGATCTTTATACCTGCAAGATTTTTCACAATACTCAGTATTTCTTCTTTATCACTGTCACTGAGAAAAATGCTGTTGGCACAGCCCATGACTGTATGACTCACATTATTATTTACATTTGGTATTTCAGCTGCAAGACTTGGGCCAACATTCACATAATATTCATTGAATTTACTTACTATTTAATTTTGCTCATATAATCTGTCATCTTTTACAAAATAAAATAAAATTGAAAAATTAAAGTTGGAAAACCTAAAATATTAATTTTATTAGCAAGTTTACTTTGTCTAAAGTTCAGATCCAGTTGGTGGATAAATACCTATTCTAAAAACTCCTCATCAACAAGATCAATTCAACCTTTATTAATACAGGTTAGTCCCATTGAGTCTCGAGGACTCATTTACAAGAGAGACCCGTTTTAAACAAAGAGTGATGACAACAATGGACAACAATGATAGCAATAAACATTCATAAAGGATGCATACAAACTGAGAATAGCAAGTGAAAATAAAATGGTATTAAAAAATCTAACAGAAAAAACAGCTAGGTTGTAAGGTGATGTAGAAAACTAAACACAGGAACATGTCTGCATTGGTTTTTGACAGGAACTTAAACAGATGTTTGAAGTCACTTAGAGAGGTCAAGGTTGAGAGCTTCAGATCTTTTTGCAAGATATTCCAGGAAACAGGAGCAGAGTAGGAGAAGACCCTTTTGCCAAGTTCAGTCTGCACTGAGGGGACACTGCAGGTAATAATGTCCCGAGAGTGCACGCTGTAGCTGCACTCATGCAATGACATGCAGGAGATGTATGAAGGCAGCAGACCAAGAAGTGATGAAAATGTACCAGTGGGACAGTCTACGTGAAGTTAATGATGACCAATTAACCAGTAAATACAGGGTGCAATGGTGGGTACAGTAGTTACAGCCAGTTATGAATCTTAGTAGGAGTTGAATAAACTAACTTAGTCGACTAGTCGATTCTATGTCATCTCGCGAGTTTTTATATTTCACGCCGACTAGTCACACACCCCTCCCCTACTGTTCCCAACCCTATTCCACCCAAGCCACGTGGTGAATTAAATAAAATAAAACTAAAACCAGCAGGATTTTTGCAGCTTGATAATAGTTTTGCTTTTTTTCTTTGACTTATTTGATGTATGATAAATGGTAGGAGCATAAATATATGCCCAATGATATATATATTTTTTTTAAATAAATAAATAAATTATTTCTTCCCTTTTTTTTTTGCAAATATGATAGTGTCTTGAGTTCCTATGACGTCATTTACTAGTCGAAGTCCACTCGACTTTTATCATGTTAAAGTTGACTTAAAAATATGTAGCTGTTTAACCCTTAAATCTTAGTGCACCGTGATACACAGCATCCAACATCTGCAGGGTGCTTGTAGGAGCGTTCATGTAAATAATGTCACCGTAGTCAATGCAGGGAAGGAAAGTCACAGTTACAAGGTGTTTCCTAGCATTCAGAGTTAGACAGGATCTATTTCTGAAAAAAGAAACCCAGTTTAACTTTCAGTTTACCAAGTTTTCCACGTGAAGCTTAAAAGAGAGATGTGAATCAACCAAGATACCCAAATATTTGTAGGAATCAACAAACTCAACAGGGACACCATTCGAGGATAAAATCGAAGGAAGAACTGCTGGAACCGACTTCCTGTTTGAAAACAGCATCCCTTTGGTTTTGTCAGTGTTTAAGACAAGTTTGAGATGGAACAAAAAACACAGTAACGCTGACTATATTGCTCCCTAAACTCCATGACCCATAATACTGCATTCATAATTAAAAGACCTAGTATTAGCTATAAAAAAGCATTTAAACTAAAATCAGCTTATAATGAGAAATTATGGTGCTGTAGAGGTTTTGGTCAAACCTTACGTTACGGACAAACTCATGCAAAATCGTGAACTGAATGATTCTCAGCAACTAACTTAAAATATTAGCGGATTATCTGTAAAATTGACAACTGTCTTGTCTAATGCCAGTAAGCTGAGACAACCATCTTAAATTAGGTTGAATACAAAAGTTTGTGAGTTGTAAATACGCATCCAACAATGACTTTTCAGGCTTCGTTGCCATTTTTGTATGTTTTTATGGTCAGTTGGCTGTGGCAGCCATCCTGCATCACAAACATTTATTCCATTTTATTCCTGTTCCTTTATGGAGAAGGCAGAGGGATTGTTGTTACTGGAAATCCGGTGTTCCATTAATGACTTACCCTCTTCTGAATGATCCAAGTTGGAGGCCGGCGCTGAGACTTTGGTAAACGATGGAACGGTCATCTGTGGTTGCAGCGCAGGAGCGGCAGATCTGAGTGTCTTTGACAGACGACCAAAACGTTGCTCAGAGTGTGGTGTCATCATCGGTATAACTAACCTTTCTCTCCTCTTCTGTAACAGACACAGTTATGAGACACCGGCTAGTGACTAAGCGCAGTGCACGGTGAAAAAGGAGTGTACATAATTTCCTGCCTGCATGTCAAGCCAAGAAAGAGCGGTCTCGTTATCTTTGGCAAAGACTGTTCAAAGCCACGCATGAATTAGCAGCAAAACTTGAGCACCTTCACAGCACAGCAAGTCAGACAGAAAGATGGTTGGGGGTTGGAAGCACACCAAAGCATGTAACCTACATAATCGGAGCTTATACCTTTATCAGATGAAGCAGCCTCTTTTAATGCTCAGATCTTTTGCTCTCGCTCCAGATGTTGTGCTTTTGTATGCTGAGGCTATTATCTCCCAAACGTGACATGATTGTCTCCGCGAACATGAAACCCACTGGAGCACAAGTTGGTGAGTGGACTAACACAGGGTAATGGGCTCGGACACTTGTCAACTCGTCTTTTGCTCACACTGCGAGCCGCTTTTTGCCAAATGACCCGCAGTTTATTTGGTTTTTTTTTCTTCTTTTAAACTATACAGAGCCACAACTTGCCATCACACATCTTTAAAATGGTCTCCTAGTGCACTCTAAAACACTCGTTTTGACACGCGGACCTTTGACAGGATGTCAGGAAAGGTGCGACAGAGCCAGGTAGATGCAACACCTCCCTCCCCAAGGTGTCAGCTTTGATGGAGTTGACACTGGTGCACGTGAGAGGTCAACACCTCTGGAACAGACTTGTCAAATTAGGGAGTTTGCACTAGTTTACCGCTAACAGGCACTAATTAGAGAGACTAGAACACACATGGGTGCAGTCGGGGAGGTCTTGTGCTGGAGGGTGCAACCTCTGTAGCAAACCACAGATTATTTGGTCAAGTTGTTGCCTTCGGGGGGTAAAGAGTCCACTGAATTACACTTTAAGCCAGCTGATCCATGTGCAATTTAATTATTGGCTTTCCTTTTACCTGTTTAGAATAAAGTGGAGATAAAAACAATAAAATGTGGAGCCTGGAAGGTGTTTGCTCTTATTATTGTCTTGATATCTAGTCTGTTATTAGCCAGAAATCTTTGCTCATTTCCTTATTCCCCAAATGAGTGTTTTGTCACAGCTCAGCTGACTCTATTTTCCATATTTTATAAATAGCCAGGAGAAAAGTATTAATTATCCTTGTACAATTTAATGCACCAAGTACTTTAACCTTTCAGGTTTCCGTTAAACACAGACATAACAAGGCATATCCGTAGCAGCTAGCGTGATTTATGACAGGAATCCCTAATTCTTTTTTTTTTAAATAGGTTGGACGGCAATCTGCATACATCTAAATGCACCCGTAAACACTTTACCCCCTCCTTTCTGCTGCTTCCTCTTGTCTCGAGGCTCTTGTTTAATATTCTAGGATGATTCTTTTTGTCCACATATATTTTGGTCTGTGTCACCTTAGATTAAATTATTACCGTTTCGCAGCTTTTGCGGTTCAAGCCCGGGGCCCTTATTTACTAGAATAAATGAAACGGTAATGAAAATCCATTTTTCATAGTATCAGCCCCTGCTGTCTTTTATTTAGTTAGCTGTGTCAAAGCAAGCAATTCATTTTGTGTAAATGCCACCCTGAGAAAAAGGCATTAGCCTAGAAAGGGTTAACCCCCAAAATTCAGGATGTTCTCTTCTGCTTGGCCTATCAGGCCTTTTGAAACTACAACCCTAGAAAAACTCTGTAAGGTTTAAATGTTTTAATGCATGAATTTACCCAGCTTTGTATTGATAAATTGTATCAATGGCTGTGTAATATATCCATTTAGATAAAGTCAAGAATGCAACTGAATCCAGCAGGTTAAAGAGCAGAGATTGGGGAGGACTGCATCTACGGTGAGGTAAGGACTAATATGTTATACTTAGTCTGTATGTGAAATACTATTTGTGGGCGGAGCTACAAGGCCTTCTGGGTGACAGCACATACAGCCAAGGTAATAATGCATTTGCGTCGGATGTATTTGTAATGTGCAATACACACACACGTATGTGTGTCTGTTGGGGTGTGTGTGTGTGTGTGGGTGGGTGGTGGTGGTGGGGGGGGGGTTTATCTGGGGTTCCTCCCCCAGAACATTTTGAATAAAGTAGATGTCATTTCCAGCATTCTGGTGTATTTTATCAACTGTGGTAAAGCCTTCCATTCAGAAACCTTACTCTTGCTCAAATCTAGAGGGCTCCATTACAACAACCATTACAACCATTTGTGCTGTTGTGTACAGCCCCTGTTTAAAGGCAAATAAAGTACAAAGCAGCAACATTTCACCTAGATTTTCTTATTTTAAATCCACACATTTAAAGCATGTTTCTCACCAAGTTTGCAGAAATCTAGCTGGTTTTAAAAGACATTTCAACTTTAATGCATTTTAACACACAACATCAGGTTGGCACTATTTGTGCTTATAAACAAATTAAATATATTAAAAAAGATTACAGCTAGACAATTTTATTGCACTACTCGTCTAAAGGACATTTCTCATGAAGCTTGAGGACAATATGTTGTGGGCTTTTAAAGACATTTAAACTTTAATGCACCTTAACACACAACACACACTTGCAGTGTCTTACAGCATCACACACTTAGCATAGCCCTAAGCTACCTGTGTTTAATACAGAGGTGCTAGCTAAGATGCAGTGCTTCACTTCTCTCAAGCATCCTAACCACTCCGGTCCGCAACTGCCCGCACTAACGTAGCACTAAGCTAGCGTGCAACAGAGGTGTCTCCCCTTCCTCGCCCTGTGAGCATCCTGCCAAGGCAGAAGACGCAGAGGAGAGACACTGCTGCTGTGTGGAGAGTTGTAGGTAACCAGGAAAACCTGGAGTGAACTTTTAGTGGTTTGAGTATTCTCCTATTAATCAAGTGGAATGGATTAATTCACAAAGAAATAGAAACAGTGCTAAGTGAACTAATATTTCATGATACATGTGTGTTTGTGTGTGTGTGTGTGGGGTGTCCAAATTAACATTTTTAAATGTGAGGGGGACACATCCCCCTCACATAATATAATATATATACAATACATATACAATATATAATTGATGCATCACCTATGTAACAATATGAACTTCAAATCTTTGCAAATTGAAATATCTCCATCCCAGCAGTGCTGCAGCGGCCTTTCGACCCACATGTTTAAATTAGTCTGTTACTGGCTTTAGTCGAGGTTGTGCTAGCAGTAATCAAACAGTGATTCAGGCAGATTTATGTGTAGTTTCAAATTTTTATAGTGTGATTATTTAGGTTATGTCACATATTTTCCACCATGTCTCCAGTCAAATCTATGAAAATGGCGTAGCATTCTATGAAGGAATGTACAGTATATCGCCCACTGCTTTTCACAACATATTTGTAAACAAAAAACACCTATGAGGTTATAGGTAATATGAGATAGGGTGAGAAGTTCAGTTATCCGGGAGAAACTCGGAGTAAAACCGCTACTCCTCCATGTAGAGAGGAGCCAGTTGAGGTGGTTCAGGCATCTGGTAAGGATGCTCCCTGGGCACCTCCCTATGGAGGTGCTCCAGGCATGTCCAACTGGGAGGAGACCCCGGGGAAGACTCAGGACATGCTGGAGAGACTGTATCTCTCGGTTGGCCTGGGAATGCCTTGGATTGAATGCCTAGCTCTCAGCAAGGTAATTATGTGCAGCGTCTGTTTGATAAATCATCTCTTTGTGTTTGGCACAAACGCTCATATCAGACGTGACAAAACAGGTTCACCTAAGATTAAAAAGACTTCATTTGTAAATACGATGCAAAAAGTGTCAGACACTCTTCTGTCACCTGATGGAATATAAAGTTAATAAGTGAATAAAAATGTATATAAAACCTAGAATGAGTTGTCTGTGGAATAATTTGCCCCCTCCTTCCCTCTATATTCAAGCTAATGCTGTGATGTGAGTTTGACGTGAGGGGTAGGATGTGTGTGTGGGGGGGTGAGGGGGGTAGAGCCCGTACTGATGTGGCATGTGACCTTTTGAGAAGGCGCTTGCTGAGGCTTGATTAAAGATGTATTAAATTTGTTTAAATAAACCTCCTTGTAATGGCACATCATTTGTAAGAAACTATTAAGGAAACGTCTGGGGAAGAAAAAAAAAGTGACGCCGTTTTTTGCATGAAAATGTGCCCCGACTGCTCAAATTGAGGATTGCCCCTGAGTGAGCAGTGATGAGGGAGGGGTGACACTTCTGTCATTTTCTATCCCACCTTTTCTCGCCGCCCCTCCCCGTCCTGAAGCAGTGACAAAAAGACAATCAAAATTTCTGTGTTTGAGCGATTGAGGCGGAGCCAGGATCGGATAAAAACCTGAATGTTTGATGGAGACACCTCCTACACACACTCCTCTTGCAGAAATGCACTCCCCCCTGCCTCGACTTGCACCTTTGAAGAAATTACCCAAAGACAATGTGATCCAAAATGAAAAGTTGACATTTTTCAACGCCTCTGTCCCCTGAGAAAGATACTGGTTTTAAAATGGGATCAGGACCAAAGTGTGAATCACAAAACACAGCCGCCTTTAATTCTGGATTTTTACACTAGTGAGAGAGATCATATCTCTTTTGTTTTAGCTTCTCTCCATTGTCTCCCTGTCAAATTCAGAATATAATTAAAAATCTTACTTCTAACCTACAAAGTCCTCAACAACCTAGCTCCATCTCATATTTGAGACCTTATTGTTTCATATTTTCCTAACAGAGCACTTTGCTCTCAGACTGCAGGTTTACTTGTGGTTCCTAGAGTTTCCTAAACCAGAGCTTTCAGTTATCAGCCTCTCTTGTAGAACCAACTTCCAGTTTCTATCCGTGAGGCTGACACGTTGTCCAGTTTTAAGACTGGGATTAAGGCTTTCTTTTTTGATAAATCCTATAGTTAGGGTTGGCTTGTTATGCTGCCACAAACAAACTACTGGAGGACAAATAGACCTAATTTCTTAAAATGAATTGTTACAATTGAATAGTTTTCATTTGATAATATTTCTATCTTAACATGTGATTCTCGACCTGCCATTGTGTATCTGTTCCTACCAAACCCAGCCGGTCGAAGCAGATGATCGTTTGTCCTGAGCCTGGTTCTGCTAAAGGTTTCTTCCTCATGAGGGAGTTTTTCCTTTCCACTGTCGCCTTCATGCTTGCTCATTATGAGAGTTCTGCGATGGAGTTCAATTCGAAGCAGTCTGCTCCTCAGATAAATAATGTTATTAACTTATTTTATGTATATGAATGTTTCTGTTCAGTGCCCTGAGATGACGTCTGTTGTGACTTGGTGCTAAATAAATGAACTGAATTGAATTGACTAAAATGTTTGTTAATAAACCTTGAAAATGTTATGCACATGCGATTTTGCAAGTATGTTGTAAATGACTCTCAGCTGCTATTACACCCAATTTTAGGTTCATATTTGTAAAAAATAGACTGAATTGTAGCTTTTTTCCCAGTTCAGTTAATAGAGTCATGTTTTCAAAATTCATTCAAATTTGTCATAGCACCAACATGTGGCATGGAGGCTGCACAGCTGCAGACAGAAAAGCTCTGCAGAGAGTGGTGAAGGCTGCACAGAAGTCTGTTGGAGTCAGCCTCCCCATCTTCACAGACATCTACACCTCCAGATGCAGGAAGAGAGCCACCTGCATCATGAAGGACCCCACTCACCCAGCACACACAGTAGCTATGTTGACATGGACATATGTAATCGGATTAAACGGGCATTCGGAATAAAAATGCGTCATGTAAACACCCCATTCGGATTATTCTTTGTTGATTCAGCTTGCTCCAAATTAATTTGTAATCTTAATGAGACAGGTGGTTTATGCTGATCATAATCTGAATGGTGTACATCTAAACACTTAATCTGTTCATTTTTTTCTGATTGTGGAAAACTGACCTGACTGCGCATGTGCAACCTATGTCTACCTCACGTATTTCCGCCTGGCTAATGCTAATATGTCGGGAAAGTAAAACTGGTCGGTGAGCAACACAACATTTCTACTAGAAACTTTGAAAGAGCTCAAAATGATCTGTATTACCTGTAGCTCAGTCAGGGAGAGCAGTAACATCTCCACCGTCATTAAAACCTGTCGCGGGTCCATTTTGGGCGCGCAGGTTTGTTTACGTTCATCCCGGAAGTAAAGAGGAAGTAGAACTTCTTGTTTTTGTAAGGAGAGTTTACCACTCTGCACATGTCAGTACTTCTGTTCTGAATAAAAGCCGGCTGCATGTAAACGCTCGTCGTGAACGATTGCATGTAAACAATGCATTTGAATTATTTAATCTGAAAACATTTAAATCCGGTTAAAGAATTTTGCACATGTAAACATGGCTACTTTTGGCCCCGCTCCCCTCAGGCAGGAGGTTGAGGACCATTAAGTGTAGAAGCACTAGACTGAGGAACAGCTTCTACCCTGAAGCTGTTAGACTAATAACCAGAAAAATAACCATTGTAATGCCACTTTAATTGGTGGTGTCACTTTATCCATGCTGGTGATTATCCATGTTGCTGATTTCTTGCCTTTAAGCTGCTATATTCATACCCATCTACTGATTACAGACTCATGTTCAGGCTGCTGTTTAATACACCGTATTATATTACGTTATTACTGTTTAGCGTATATCTTAGATCCTTGTATACTGTTTATATTTTATGCTTTATATTTGGGTATACCTGGGACCTTGTGTACACAATTTCGTTCCACCTCATGTACCACATGTGATGTGAATGGCAAAGACTTGAATCATTGAACTTTAGTGACAAAATACATGATGGATACAGTCTAAAATTATTTACATTTGGTTGTAGATGTGCATCTGATGATTACTTTCTGAAAGTACGGTTAAAATCTGTCCAGTGGTTTATCACATAGATTTCACAAAAAGGTAGATAAACCTGCTCACCCACAATTGCATGATCACTTACCTTTCAGGGTGGAGGTCAACAAAACCGCTTACACATTTGATGTTGAATCTAACAAAAGGTAAAAAGTTGTCGATTTAAATTGGATTTTTACACAAACTGAAGTGCCATTCATTAGCTGGAACTCCTTCCAAAGTACTTCTATAAACTTGCCTTGTTTATTTAGAGTTTCTTTCATTGAACTTATTCTCGCTTGGCCCAGGAGGGACTCAAAGACCAGCCAGAACTGGAGCAGGGAGAAGTGAAGTGCTGTCAGCCCCCCTGGAGAGAAGTTCAAGGCCCGGGCCAAGTTTAAGTTGTTCAGGAAGGATGGAGGGATGTTCAGCAGAGCGTAAGGCTGAAGCTGAAGTTGCTGACAGGCAAACAGCTTGGGGAGGAAAGTTGAGATAATTAAATAAAATTTATTTTGCGGGAGTGATAGAACGGTTTGTTTATCATATTAAGAAATGAAAACAGATTATGATACTGCTGAAGTGAGAACTCTGGTGCTGCCAAAATCGACGTCATATAGTTAGATTTAGCTACATGCTAACACTTAGTGTGCACCATTGCTCTCTACGCTGATTAGAACTGCAATGTGCCTTGAGGGGTGGAAGGCTTGATGATAGCATTAATCACATATGGAGGATCTTGATCTCGGTCAGGCTGCATTGACAGACCCAGGAGGACAAATCCTAAGAACAAAACCCAAAGAATGTCAAAGAAAACTGTGTTCTTGTTTGTGATTTTGAGAGAGAGCCTATATGACTTCTTCAGGCTTGAACATGTTTGTTCTTCCACTGAAGGCAATCACACAGAAGTGAGGACGAACGGTTAATTAAAAGTAATAAAATGACTGACTCTATCCTAAATGCAACATGGAAAACTTTGGGTCAAGAAAGTTCATTGTGAAGTACAAAGAAAAAGAAAAACTTCACTAAAAAATCTCATACTTTAGAGCAGTGATTCCCAACCCTGGTCCTCGAGGAACACTATACTGCGTGTTTTAGTTGTTTCCCTGCTCCAACACACCTTATCCATCCATTTTCTTCCTCTTATCCGGGGTCGGGTCGTGGGGATAGCAGCATAAGTAGGGAGGCCAAGACTTCCCTCTCCCCAGCCACTTGGACCAGCTCCTCCGGGGGAATCCCAAAGCGTTCCCAGGCCAGCCGAGAAACATAGTCCCTCCAGCGTGTCCTGGGTCTTCCTCTGGGTCTCCTCCCGGTGGGACCTGTCTGGAACACCTCACCAGAGAGGCGTACAGGAGGCATCCTAACCAGATGCCCGAGCCACCTCAACTGGCTCCTCTCGACGTGGAGAAGCAGCGGCTCTACTCCGAGTCTCTCCCGGATGATGGAGATTCTTACCCTATCTCTAAGGGAGAGCCCAGACACCCTACGGAGAAAACTCATTTCAACCGCTTGTATCCAAGATCTCGTTCTTTCGGTCACAACCCAAAGCTCATGACCATAGATGAGGGTAGGAACGTAGATCGACCGGTAAATTGAGAGCTTCGCCTTTTGACTCAGTTCTCTTCACCACGACAAATAGGTACAGCGCCTGCTTCACTGCAGATGTCGCACTTATCTGCCTATCGATCTCTCGCTCCATTTTTCCCTCATTCGTGAACAAGACCCCGAGATACTTCAAACTTTTCCACTTAGGGCAGGACCTCCACCTCGACCCGGAGAAGGCACACTACCCTTTTCCGGCTCAAGACCACAGCCTCGAATTTGGAGGAACTGATCCCCATCCCGGCTGCATCACACTCAGCTGCGAACTGCATGCAGGATGGTGTTCCTCAAGGACCAGAGTTGGGAACCATTGCTTTAGAGGACAATTTTTATGAAATTCAGAAATTAATTACTGGAAGTACATCTACAACTGATTCAACGCAACCTGGGCTCCTCCTTTACGTGATATGGTCTATTTTTGTCTTAATGTGTAAAAAAAATCAATAAATGTTAAAATTCATGATTTAATTTTAGTTTTATAATGTCACCCCCACTGGCTAGGAAAGCCACCCTCCAACAAACTCAGTGGCCCATGGGCCATCAGTTGATAATCACAGTTGTGACAGGTTTTGTGTCTCCAGACACGTTTTATTTATGAGCGAAGGGGCAGAATTTTTATTTTTTTTTATCAAAAAGGCTGCAGACCTCTGCCATAGATTGCAAATGCACGTGATAGTTGGCAACTGGTCACAATCTTTTATTTTAAGAGAAGGAATGGGAATGTTATGAGAAAGAAATGTGCATATATTGTTAATTTTATGATTTTATTTTTGATCAGTCTTCCTGATGCACCAATGAGTAGTACCATTAAAATCATATTCTCTAGGATGGTGGGTTGAAAACTGTAAAAAATAAAATAAAAACTTGTTTTTATGTTGTTGTTTTTTTCATGTTCTGTCTAATAAAAACATTAGAAAACATATCTTCTTTCTTTCCATCCTCCACCTGCTGCATCCTCTACGGTCTAATTTGAAGCGTCTGGTCGGTGCAGAACAACCGAGGCGAGGCATCAGGTTGTTTTCAGCCGATTACCTTTTTGGAAGAGACTTCAGAACACACGTGTGTGTGCGTGTGTGATGTAACAGCACCTGACATGCTGGTCTCAGTGTGTCGGTGTGGCTGTTGATTATTTACTGAGAGCAACACAAAGGTCACTCTCACATATTGGTTTCAAACACACACACATTTGTGAACCATTTCCATTTGCTTAACCTATTGATACAAACTAAAGCATGTATTAATTAGAGAAAGTGCATTTCCTGTGAAAATGAAGTGTGAATGCTTATTGCTGAAGAACTTGCTGAAAAACAGCTGAAATTAGCTAAAAACATGCTGAAATTTAGAAGAAATTTAAGAACAAGCTTAAGTTAGCAGAAGAAAGTAGAAATAAATATTTGCTGAATTAGGTTTAGATAAGCAGAAATGAGCACAAAAAATAGGAAAATGGCTAAAAAAAGCTGAAATTAATAAAAAATAAAAAAAGCTGAAAAGTAGCTGATGAGTCAGAAAAAAGCTTTCCCCACCCCCCCGTCCTGTCCGGCATTGTGACACTTAGAATTATTGTCTGAGTGTCAAAGTGATGCCCAACAGATTTACTTTCACAAGCAGAGCATTATGGCTGGCCTTAATGCTCCACTTGATATGAAAATTAAATTTTATTAGAATTCGCATTGGGCTTGTTTTAGATGTAATGGACATGGGGATGAAAAACAAAGAAGATAAAGCAGAAAAGTGAGAGAAGGGTTAAAAGGTAAAGAAGCAGATAGGAATAGAGGAGAGAGAGAGAGGTCATCCAGGTTATTATTTGTGTCCCTGATATAATTTCTGCTGTGAAAGACCATGATTTTTACTTTCTTCAGGTAATTTCTGCACACAGTTGCACACAGGAAGCACCTTTATGATAGGAAATTGCTTAGTTCAACACAAGCACAACAGTCACTGCTCCATCTCTCTCTACAGACGCAGGATGCTGTTGCATAATGTCAGAAAGTGTGGGTCAAACATGTTGCACAATGGGGAGGAATACCAACTCTGCAGATTATTGAACCCAGAACGTGGGGTTTAATATTTTGGGATGTTTACAAATGGGACTACACTTTGAAAGTGTGTACAGAACAAATCAAACGCTGACAGTGACAAATGGAGCCATGGAGAGGAGGCTTAAAAATCCTACACAGAGCATTAATAATTGAGTTTTTTTAACCAAAACTTTTGTTTATATGTATTAAAACAGATCTTGTGAGATTCTGAATAAAAAGAAAACAGAAACCTATTCAGAAAGTATCAAAACTAGAGATATTGCATTTTCTATGAAAATCCAGTGAATGCTTATTGCAGAAGAACGATGAAAAACAGCTAAAAAAAAAATGCTAAAATGTAGCTGAAATGGAAGAACAAGCGTAAATCAGCAGGAGAAAGCAGAAGGAACACAAAAGCAGAAATAAGTGCAAAAAAGAGGAATTAGTTGAAAAAGCTAATATTAGCATAAAACAGCTAAACAGTAGCTGAAATAACTGAAACTAGCCAAAAAAAAACAAAAGCTGAAAGGAACATTACAAGTTGAAATCATAAGAAATAATAAAAATGAAAGTAGCAAAAATTACAGTGAAAAGCTCAAATTGATCTGAAAACAGCTGAAATTAGCTTAAAGATGCAAAAAAAAACCCTAGCTGAAAAGGTAAAACAAGCTTAAATTAGCATAAGAAAGAAAAAAAAAGAATACATATCTGCCCAATTAGGCTGAAATAAGCAGAAATGAGCGCAAAAAAAGAATGTTACCTGAAAAAAGCTGAAATTAGCAGAAGATAGCTGAAAAGTAGCTAAAAAGTAGAAAGAAGCTTCAATTACCAGAAGGAAGTGGAGAGAGCACATTTTTGCTGAATTAGGCTAAAAAGTTTCAATTAATGCAAAAAAAGTGGAATTAGCTGAAAAAGCTAAAAATGACATCAAAACAGCTAAATAGCAGCTGAAATAGCAGAAAAACCTGAAACATGCAGAAATAAGATGAAAGGAGCATAACAAGCAGAAATTAGCAGAAAGACATAAGCATAAAAATGTTGTAGTTAGCAGATGAATCTGAAAGGAGTACAAAACAGCTGAAAAACACCTGAAATTCGCTGAAAGTAGCTGAAAAAAAGTTTAAATTTGCTGAAGGGAGCTGAAAGAAGCTGAACCAGAACAACATGTGAAAGGAGAAGTAAAAGGTTGTAAACAGATCTAAATATTTGAAGGATGTACAATGAGGTCAATTATTTCCTATGAGAACAAAAGTAACAGAAAAGGCTACATATTTCAAAAAGCTAAAGCTGCACCAATACCAAAAATCATAGCACCCTTCTCCTGTATGAGCTGAAAGTTTTGATTTATGATTCGTTGAAATAGCACAAAAACTGGAAAGATGTTGAAAAATGTTAAATGGATCACAATAGTGAATGCTTCATAAACAAGCACACTATAAGGAGTTTCCAAACTGAGTCTGAGCTCAGATAGGGCTGTTTATAGGTTTAACTAGTTACTACATAAACTCTAAAATATTTTAAAAACGAACATTAAGATATAATATTAAAGTCTTTGAACACTAACAACTGCTTTTATTAGCCACAATTATTATCAGTCATTCAGTTGGCATTGTGTGTTCACTTTAAGACATCTCTTAAATCTTGGAACAAACTCCTTTCAGGTTTTATCTACCTTCCCTGCAAACAGCAAGAAAAGCAAATGAGTCCCTCGACACCTCATCCAGGAACTCTAATGACCTGCGAGGCCTTGACGGCCCGTCACACCATTCAAACACACATTTCTGCTCCTAAAAATATCCAACTCTTACTAACTCAACAATACTCAAGGTTTCCAGTGGACAGGAAATTGATTCATGGACACGTGGTGCTCAGAAATATGAACGGGTCGCGTCAAGGACCGAGCACGCTGCGCCAGGAAGAGAACCCTCAGAGCAGAGAGGGCCGTTCCCCTGACACTGAGCAGGGACCTCAGTGCTGCGTGACAGGTACACGAGCCGAAAACTGGATCAGAACAGAACTCCTGCTCAACTTATGTCCCTAACTAGGAATTTTAAAGTTGTAAACAAACGGCTTTTTGATGCATATAAGATATACGAGTCATTAGCCCTTTTCAGAAAACACTTTCAAAGCTCTAAATCGATATAAAACACGTTAGTTGTTTCCATTTATTAACCTTTAACCAGGCAGATGCCATTGAGGTCACAGATTTGTTTTCCAATGGAAGGCAGCCTAACATGCATGTTTTTGGACAGTGGGAGAACACTGGAATACCTGGCGAAAACCCACAAAACACCAGGAGAACATGTAATCTCCACACAGAAAGACCTCAGGATCCTCTTACTGTGAGGCATCGGTGCTAACCACTGATCCATCATGCTGCCAAATTATGTAATGGACCAAGGAGTTATAGAATCGTGCCGCTTGGGGTGGCTGCATGCTTGAGTAGCTGTTAAATTCATTCTGAGATTTTGCTTTTGGAAACTTTAATTCCTCTTTTTCTGTATGTAAATCACATTTTTTGTGATGATTGTTTCCTCTGGTATCGGATGCTGTGCAGCTGGAAAAATTTTTACTGAAACTGTTCTTAGTTTTGATCATTTGTTATGATGCGTAACCACAAAAACAATTTTTTTGTTGTTTTGTTTTTTTTACAACCGGGAGCAGCTGATCAACACCTCAAAAGCTCCAATAATATCTCAACTACAGTCCCAATTCTCAAATGAGTTGAAAAGGAGGTGACGTAGATGCATTCCCGTCTCCTCGCCAGCTGGGCCCGAGTGCCTGACCACTGAGAGCTGGCAGGAAACACGGCTCGTGACAGCAGAAGGACAGGATCGTCCTCCGGCACCAGAGGTTGGCTGTTCGCAGTGACAAGAAGCTCGGCAGGCTGCTGGAAGGAGTGGCCTCCGCTCAGGTTCTTGAGATGGCTCTGAGAGGAGTTCTGCCCAGCATTCGGGCAGTCCTGCTACCCAGAGGAACCAAGAGGCCAGCCTAGTCTGGGTGGACAGAATGGACAGTTTCTTCGGATCCGCTGTGAGACCGACCTTTACAAGAAATCCTTCCTGCCTACAGCCATCAGCACCTATAACATATCTTAATGCAATGAAGATATAAGCTACAACAACATTTAATTTCCCTTTGGGGATTAATAAAGTATTTTTGACTTGAATTTTGAATTGAATTGGATTGAATTGAAGGCAGCATGGGCTATTGAAGTCCGTCTGCAGCTGTTACGCCTCTTCCCTTGCCTGAACCAGCAAGGGAGGTAGTCACAAAACTGAGCTGATGAGTAAATTAATTTGTGTACGAAAACATTGTTGCAAGAACAAGTCAAGTCAAGGTTCTTCATTTTCATGTCCCCAGCTGAAGTAGTGCATTTGCAAACAAGAAACTTATGTGGAAAGGGCTAATCTGTTGTATTTGATCGACTCACGTAACAAAAGATATACAGAGTAGTCCCTTGCTACTTTGCGGTTCGACTTTCGCGGACTTGCTCTTTCACGTTTTTTTCAATGGTTGTCAACTTTAATATTACGTGATTGGGACGGTAAGAGATAAAAAGTTTACAAAAAAAATACTTTGAACAGGCACCACCATTTTGTAGTTTTCTTTCAATAAGCTTGTACAGTAAGGCTAGTCAGAAGCCAACAGTGCACTACCCAGAAGCCAACAGTGCTTCTGGCTGCTGCCTTTTTGTATTTTTCGTTCAATAAGCCTATTTTGTATCCAGTGGTGTAGTCTATATTTTTGTAGTGGATATACTGCGGTAAAGTTAGTTTTACATTAGACGTTGGACACTGCGGCCACGGAGTGCAAATGTCCAATGTCCAATGTAAAACTAGCTTTACCACGGTCGGTCCATATACTGTGCTTAGAAACCAAAGTACACTGATTAGTACAATGTAATCATCAATTTATTTTGAGTTTTAAGCATATTGAACATTTCCAAATTTCTCTGATGCTTCTTTTTGAATAAATGAACAACAAACTTTGTACAACAGTTGGCTTTGTATTAAAAACATGTTATAGAATTTATTAAAAAGTATCAAAGCAAAACATGTTCAAGTATTAAGTAGTAAGTACAGAAGTATTAATTATACAATAATTTGTTGGATAAGCAAATGTAATAAACAAGCTCTGCATACCGACAGATTGTTAAGGAAGTGTTTAAATGTCATTTAACGTATCAATGACATGTGCCTAATGATATGTCATGTATCATTGGGCACTTTTAAGTGGGTATACTGAAATTCTTAAGCTTTTCTATTGGGTTTACTCCGTATACCCATGTATCACACCCAGAAGCCAACTGTGCTTCTAGACGCTGCTTTCTGCTAAATGGAGGGAACGTTTTGTAACACAAATCTACACTATCTATTAAGTTCATAGAACTGGCAGAAAAGTCGCAAATAATCCTTAAGCTTCCTAAAGTTCAATTATCCACGTGCACATCAACCTGGACTTCGTTGCTGCACGGTAGGTCTTCCGAACCGAAATTAAGCCCGACCGGAACTGAGCTGCTGGTCTGAAGAGCTGGTGAGTAAAGTTTTGCAGTACTGTACAGTACATATACGTATGTTGTGAAAATTACATAGGTTTAAAAGCTTAGAACATTGTAAGAGTGTGGGAAGAGTTTTTAAAGCCTTAAAATATATATAAATACTAAAATGAATATAGCGTTCCTATCGCGGTGGGTGTGGAACGTAACTCCCACGATAATGGAGGGACTACTGCATTTAAGATATCTTTAAAACCTTTTAAAATCAAAAACATTTATTCTGCATAACTTAACTGCAAGATGTAGCCAGTGCTGTGTACAAACATATCAAGGACAATTAAAAAAAAAAATTAGCATTGTCATTTTAGGAGTTCCATACTACATATAGAGTACTGACAGAGTGCAATGCCCATTTTGGGAGGGACACATTATTTTAATTTCCTGTATATTGATTGGGGAAAAGTAATTTTGCATGCAAATTTGCACGATACAAATCACCTGCTTTGAGAAATGCATTTCATTTTCAGACAACTGACTTTTTCTTTTGTGCTGAATTAGTCCCAAAGCACACCGTTTTTTTTTGTTTTTTTTTCACAATGGCCCTTTAGGGACTCTGTAGATTTGGGCTACATTCATACAATATTATTTTTAAACTTCATCTCACTCAGAATATAGTTTCACCACCTCCACACCTCCCCGTTGCTGCTAAATAAACAGTCTTATTCACACATAGGCTGAAAATCAAATATATTCATGCCTATTGCCTCTAACCCTGCTGAGAGCCCCATCCTGCCCGAGAGCAGAGCATCTCTGTGGCTCGCTGCGTGATCAGATACTGTAGAGGTGTCACACAGGAGGTCCCCGAGGCCCCGGAGCTCTTTATCCTCAGTAAATCATCACTGAGACGCTGCCTTGCTAAAGCCATGCACCTGGCACCGCAGCTGAGGAGTATGAAGCATTGCAGTGAGTGGTGGCACCTCTGAGGTAAGCACTTATCACGCAGCCAGGAAGTGATTGTGAAGGCCAGTTAAAGATAAAGACAAACACAATAGTGAGGAGATATGGTGTTATGTAACACTCTGCAGCCTGTTTGTTATTTTTGAGCACTACAAGTCAAATATATACCTCTTTTGTCTACCAAGTTGGCACGAGTATTCTATTAAATAAAAATAAATCTAGTGTGGTGCTTACTTCCGATTAAAGGCATAACATTTCTTAAAGGGAAGCATATCTTCTTCCATTTTTCATTTCAAGTTTTAAAGATCATTTGTTGAGAAACGATGAAGTTGTAGATGTTTAGATAAACCTTAAAGAATAACATTTTGATCTTGGCTGCAATATCTCAACCGCTTGGAGTATGTGTTGCTAGTAAGTGTCATCCACTACCACAGCAAATGTTCTGTGAAATCGTGCTGATATTTAGCTAACAGTGGTTGCGAACAGAACAATCAAAGTGACGGTTGATAACACAGTAGTCCCTCCATACTTTGCGGTTCGACTTTCACGGACTCGCTCTTTCGCGGGTTTTCAGCGCAAGATTGTACACGGCGCACGACTGTCAAGTTTAATATTACTCACGTGATTGGGAGGTACGGGATAAAAAGTTAAAGGGAGCCGACGGGAGCGGGAAACAACCGATAGGACAAAAACAACAAAACAACAACAACAAACGAAACTTTGGACATGTGCCTCCATTTTGTAGTTTTCTTTCAATAGGCCTATACTGTAACACAAGTCAAAAGAACTACACGACACAGAAGCTATGAGTGCTTCCAGCTACTGCTTTCTGCTGAAATTCAAACAGCAGCAATGGAAGGTGCAAACACTAGCAGAGAAACTGATGTGGTAAAAATAGTTTTGCAACGCAAAGTCAGACGTAATGATCTGTCTATGAAGTTCACAGAGCTGGCAGGAAAGTCGCAAATAATCCTGAAGCTGAACTCATCCTTCAAGTTGTAGTAGCTTCACTGGTGAGTACCTATATACATTTTTGCAGTGCTGTAGAGTATATACCTGTTGTTAAAACTACATAGGTTTAAGAGTTTAGAACATTGTTAAGAACATTGCAAGAGTGTGGGAAGAGTTTATAAAGCCTTATATAAATACACAAAAAAAACATCCCTACATCACGGATTTTCACCTATCGTGGGGGTGTGTGGAATGTAGAGCTGTCATTTCTAACCCAAACCCGGAGCCCGGCCCATAATAATGTGCTTAATGTGTGGGCCGGGTCGGTGCTGGGCTTTTTATTGCGTCAGCGGATGCACGTGGCTGACGATACAATTATATGGCAACATGGCTTGCCATACATTCACCTGCCGCATGCGGCCATTTGACCGCGTGCTGACTGGCCTCTAAAGAGATTTTTAAAAGTTCAGTTAAAGTAAAGAAAGACATTCAAACAAATGAGACACGTTTGTTATTTCCTTTAGGAGGTGTTGGTGTAATTTTAAAAAGATTCAGTTGCACTCAGCGGACGCGCGTGGCCGGTGATCCAAACAGGTGAGATCCCAAAATATCCATCATGTCAGAGCAGGGTCCATGTCTGAATAATGCAGAATGCAGGCAGAAGCAGGGATTTAATGCACTTTGACTGCCATGAAAGGACAAACACCCCCTCAGCTCCAATCTTCTGCCACCTCAGCTGCACGTGTCCTCCGAATGCTAATAACTATATAAGTCGTCAAAGCTTAATTAAAAATGTCTGGGGGTTTTCGGGTTTGGACCTGTAAATAATGTTAATTTGTTGGGTCGGGTGGGGTTCGGAAATGATGGCTACGGGCTGGGGCCGGGTCAGATTTATTTGGGATCGAATGCATCTCTAGTTGAGTGTAACCCCTGTGATAAGTAAAATTCCTAACCAGGATAATCACTATAAAAATAAAAATAAATCAATGTAATGCCACTTTAATTTGGTGATATGTGACTTATCCGTGCTGCTGATTATCCATACTACTGATCTCATGCTGTTGATTATATCATGCTGCTGATTATCTCATGTTGCTGTATTCATTCATATCTAACTGCTAACACAGACTCATGTTCGGACTGCTGCTGTTACGCTGGATTATTTTACATTATTAATCTTTAGTGTATATCTTAGATCTTTTAGAATACCGTTTGGCGTTTATTTAGCGTATATCTTAGGTCTTTTAGCGTACCGTTTGACGTGTATTTAGCGTATCTTAGATATTTTAGAATACCGTTTGGCATTTGTTTAACGTATATCTTACATCTTTTAGCATACTGTTTGGTGTTTGTTTTGTGCATGTATTAGATTTTTTTTAAAGTATGGTTTGGCGTTTGTTTAGCATATATCTTAGATATTTTAGCGTACCGTTTGATTAGCGTATCTCTTACATATTTTAGAGTACCATTTGGCGTTTGTTTAGCGTATATCTTGGATCTTTTAGTGTATATTTGGCATTTGTTTAGCGTATATCTTAGATCTTTCAGCGTATCGTTTGGCGTTTGTTTAGCGTATATCTTAGATATTTTAGCGTACAGCTTGTTGTTTGTTTAGCGTATATCTTAGATATTTTAGCGTATGGCTTGTTGTTTGTTTAGCGTATATCTTAGATATTTTAGCGTATGGCTTGTTGTTTGTTTAGCGTATATCTTAGATCCTTATATACCGTTTCTTTTTAAACTTTATATTTTGCTATTTTTGGGTGTAACAGGGACCCTGAGTACATAATTTTGTTCCACCTCATGTGATGGGAATGACTAATTGACCTTAACTTGATGTGTATTTATGTATATGTACAAATATGTATATGTGTATACTACTGTATACACATATTTTACTTGAGCAGGTTAAGAAAATGACTTTAGAAAAAGTTACGTAGACGTTGCCAGAAATATTTTTGTTACAAAAGCATCTATGGAAGGCGTAGCAGTGCAGAGTAACACTCAACACAAAATATAGAAGAAACTATGAGTTCCCGGTGCTCGATCCAGTGCACACGATCCAGTGCATTACTCGAAGTACAGCTCAATGAGCTCCAGGTAATGAGGTTTCTTTTTTCCCCCCCTCCATAAAAATGCACATTCTGGAAACAAACCCTTCACACGCAGACATCAAAACAAACGGTGAATTAAGGCACGGCACTCGCCGCCTTGTTCTGAGAGCGTGGCCTTGAGCTACCGATTTTTTAAACTGTGCCGCTGTTAATTTATGCACAGATCTGAACTAATTCTTTGGCAACTGTGAAGCGGGAATATTAACGCAATGTATTTCCTTGTCGATGATAATGCCGCGCTCTTAATTTGAGATGTGCGGTGTAGTCGAACATGAAATGGAAATTTGCCCCAAACTATGTATTTGTCACCGAGCGTCGGATGTGGAATGAGGTTACATGCATCCTTTGCTACCCACACTCTTAAAGGAACGAGCAGAGGTGCATCTCATAGAAATGTACAGAAAGCTTCAACTTATGGCCCCAGTTCTGAATACATTATCCATATTTCCATCAGGCTGCTTTTATAATGTATTTGCATAGATTAAGCCTATGCAAAGAAGAGTGTGTCTTGGAAAATAAACGTGTGTTTCATCACTTAAAATGATGTTAAGTTAGATGGTACTCCCTGAGTCCTATAATGGTTTTGATCGTGTCTCAATATGTGTGTCTGTTAGCAAAATATTTCAATTACCACTACATGAATTTACATGAAACTTTTAGAATATGCTCATTGGATATACATCTATGGCTCATTACCTTTTGGAGTCGTTCTGTGTCAAGATGGCTGCCACAGTCAAGTGACCTTCAAAAACACAAAAATGGCTATAATTCAATAATTTTTTACAGATTTTTTTTTTGTGAGAGTTGGTGTGGTAGCAGATGGGATTTATTCACAACAGTTCATTGCTAACAATGTTCAGTCAGGTCTTCTGGATGGTTTCTTTTTTATTTGTAGAGACGTTTTGTCCTTCATCCAAAGGACTTCATCGGTCCGAGGAGCCACAAACAAACTGATTTCTACAAGCAGCACACTCACATAGTGTAAAAAACCAGTTTGCTGGTTACTATGGAAGTGTGCTTTTTGTGGGAATCAGTTTGTTAGTGATGAAGTCCTTTGGATGAAGGACGAAACATCTCGGCACAAAAAAAAAAAAAAAAGAAACCACCCAGATGACCTGATTGAACATTGTTGGATTTGTACCTGGATTATTGAGCATGAACTTTGAAGTTCAAGTGCTAATTTTGGCAAGATGTTTAAAACTTCAGCACTCACTGTTGAAGTCAACTCTGATAAATTTCTTGCGATAGTAGCTGAGAATCATTCACAACATACTTGAGCATGAGATCAGAGATAATTTCATCTTCAAAGTTTGACCAAAATGGCTACAACTCTGTATTTCCCAACATTAGACATACAGTCTCAAACTCTGGCATCAAAATCTGCATTCCTTCAAACAATGCTGGACATTTATCCATATCTAGTTTAGGATTACCCGTGAGTATTTTACAAATGTATAAAAATACATGAAAAATCCATGTGCATATTAAATTAATCCTGCTTTTACACTCAGAACTGGACAGAAGGTAGAAGTTCTGTGAAGCGTTTTCATCACTTCAACCTAACAAGTACTGAACTGAACAGATTTGAAGACACCAATCCATTTTGAAAGTGTTAAATGGGTGATTTCTGAAGACAATAGTGTCGAAAAAGATGATTTTAACCCTTTATAGTAAGCATTTGCATGTACCGTCTGTTCGTGGTTCTGCTTTATTCAGCTTACGAACAAGAAAATCTAATCAGGCACAGCAAGTATGCCCCCCCCCCCCAAAAAAAAAAAACACTGGCACAATGAAAATGAGACAGAGGAGTAAATGGTCTGTAACTCTATATGATAGCAGAATTCTTTGCGATTTGCGGAACCACCCACTGTTCGCTGAAGTAAGCAAACTCTCCGAGTATTTAGAAAGACTTCAAAATATTTCACCTTGGTGAACCTGTGACAGAAGGAAAGAAAATGTTCTTTTAAGAGCATGAAAAAGGATGTGAGTACTTTACATTATGGCAAACATGCAACACTAATGGATACAAACTGTCATCGGGTTAATCCCCAGGCCACATTGTGGCGGTGCCACCCAAAGTGCTGCGAACCAGGAGGCGGCGTCACTTTTCCCGCTCACACAGGATGAAGGCTGGTGTCCTGGTGGGTACGAGGTCGGTTTACATCACGCTAAATGAGAAGGAAGTGATGCGTTTATGCTGTGTAAACCTCCGCTGAATGACCTAGATGCGGCAGCTGCGTAAAGTTTACCTGCAGAATGTAAACCCCGAGCAGATACCCACGGATATAAACAGGCCGTATTTACATTCTCTTGCTGTTGTATTGCGATGAACTGTACCTGCTATCAATTGTACGCCTTGACACATTTATAAACTCGTGTCTAATCAAGCAGCAGTTCATTCTCTTGTCTGCTTGTCCTTTATATACAAACCAAACTACAAAACCAAACCCCGCCGTAACCTTTTCACACTTACAGATGAAGGCAAATTTGCTTGTTTGCTTTTCATTGAAGGAAAAATCCCACAAATGTCACAGAAAAAAACAAAACTTTGAAAATGACACAAATGATGAAAAAGAAAAAATGGCTAAAAGTCAATAAATAAAATATCATATCAATATTAATATAAAGTCTGTTGGAGTTAGCCTCCCCACCATCACAGACATCTACACCTCCAGATGCAGGAAGAGGGCCACCTGCATCATGAAGGACCCCACTCACCCAGCACACACACTTTTTGCCCCACTCCCCTCAGGAAGGAGGTTGCGGAGCATTAAGTGTAGAACCACTAGACTGAGGATCAGCTTCTACCCTGAAGCTGTTAGACTCATAGATCCCTAACCAGAAAAAAACACTGTAATACCACTTTAATTGGTGATATGTCACTTTATCCATGCTGCTGATTTCTTACCCATAAGCTGCTATATTCATGCCCATCTGCTCACAACAGACTCATGTTCAGGCTGTTGTTTAATACAATAATACAATAATTCTTATTGTTTAGCGTAGATCTTATATCCTTATATACTTTATATACTTTACATTATCGCTATTTTGGGGTGTAACTGGGACCTTGAGTGCACTTTCATTCAAAGATTCAAAGATGACGACCAAGAAGGACACTGAATCCTAAAATCTAGACTGGAATTTGCCAAAATGCATATTGACAAGGTACAAAGCATTTGGGAATATTCCTTTGGAAAAAATGAGACAAAGCCATACATTTTTGGCAACAAGTCCAGATAGCTCCATGTTCACAGATCTAAAAAAATTGTCAAAAGGCAAGAACACTGTACCTACAGTGAAACATGGAGAAGACTCATTCATGTTCTGGGTCTGCTTTGCTGCATCTGACACAGGATCTCATAAATCTGAGCAGGTTTTGTTGAAATCTCATGATTATCAAAGCATCCTGGAGAAAAATGTGATGCCAGTTTTAAAAAGCTTGGTCTCAGTTGCAGGTCATGGGTTCCTCAAAGGATAATGACCCAAAACACAGCTAAAACCACCAATAATGGTTCCGAGCACAACTTTGGAGTATTCTGAAGTGGTCTTCTGAGCCCTGATCTACATGCTGTTGAACATCTGTGGAAGGAGCTGAAACATGGAGTTTGAAGAAGGAACCATTCTAACCTGGACCAGCTGAAGCAGTTTTCCGAGTGGACCAAAATGTCTTAGGACAGATGCAGAAGTCTCAGAGTTATAAAAACATCTTCTTAATGTCAAACAAAGTAAAGTCAGGTCCTCTGGACGGATTCTTCTTTGTTGAAACGTTTCGTCTTTTATCCAAAAGACTCGTCAGTCTGAGGAGCTGCAATAAACTCACTCTTATAAATAGCACCTTCTCATGATGGATCAACAAGTTTCTTATTGACATCTAGAACTAGCTGTTCACATGATAAAGGAGGATTATCAGCCTAACTAAAAGACAGTTATGAAACCAGCTATGTTGTATGGTATGGAGACAGTGCCATTGACAAAAAGACAGGAGAAAGAACTGGAAGTAGCAGAAAGGACGATGTCGAGGTTCTCCTTAGGAGTGACAAGGCTGGATAAGATTAGGAATGAGATCATCAGAGGTACAGCACAGGTTGAACAACTTGGAGGTAAAGTTAGAGAGACCAGACTGAGATGGTTTGGACATGTCCAGAGGAGGGACAGTGGGTATACTGGTAGAAGGATATTAGGAATGCAGCTGCCTGGAAAAAGACAAAGAGGAGATATATGGATGCAATTAGAGGACATGAAGGTTGTTGGGAGTGAGGACAGAGTGAGATAGAGAGGTTTGACTCACTGCGGCGACCTCTGAAGAGGGAAAAGCCGAAAGCCAAAAGAAGAAGAACAAGAAGAACAAGAACAAGACGACTAACAACTGGTCTTTGGCACCCTGATGGACGCTTGGTAGTCAAAGAGGGCTGAGTGATACTAGCAATAACAGAATTGTAAGAAGGTGAAAATTGGACATGGCGGCCTCCGTCCTTGTTTAATGATGGACAAGTTCTCTTCACAAAGATGGCTTCCTTTACTCCTATCTCAAACCAACAATTCTCTCTATCAAGGATGTGCACATCTTTATCCCTGAAAGACCTTCATCCCATCTTAACATATTTATCTCAATGGACCTTTGTGGGTTTTTCTTTCTTTTATGAAAGAGTACAGACAAATTTCTCTGCGTCTTTATAAACTTCCTACATGTCTTATAGAACTGAAATTGCTCCAAGAGAAATGTTCCCGCTGCAACAGGATTTAAGAAATTGGGTGAGAGCACAGATTATACATGGTTAAATGATTAAATCGCTGAGGTGCGGAGCAGAAGGAATAGGAAGCCAGGGAAAAAGAAGAGGAAAGCAGGTCAACGTGCACCCACAGAGTGCTCTGGGGAAGGCAGGAGATAAGTGTTTATCACACGTGTATGAGTAGATACCGCTAATCCTCCTTCTGTGAGTGTTCTACGTGAAATAAATCTGTGACTGACAAACTGGAAAGATACTATTGTTTTTTTTAAAGGTAGCGGGGTGGTGTTTGTTGTCAGCAGATAAGCATGTAGATAATCAATTCATAGCAGGCTGAGCTGGAAACTGAGGCAAGGAGAAGATGTAGAGCGAGGCAGGTAGACATGCAGGCAGTGCTTCGCTTGTAAAGGTTCATTCTTAATAATTAATCTCACAGTCTTGCCAAAAGGAAGATTGATTATTCTATTAGAGGTGGGGATCAACAATGACCTGACTGTAGCTCTATTTCACACACCGTTTGCGTGGCAAAAATTACCACCACTGTGACGCATGAAGCTTTATTTATCCTACGAGGCATGATAGTAGCCTAAAATATCATGATATCACATGTAATGTGACCTAAAGTGTGAGAAATGGGGATAAAACAAGGAGTTTCTGTAAAAGGAACATCCAACTGCAATTTTGCTCAAAATATTGTGAAATCCAATCATTAATGTGTTGTTTGACACAAAATACAAACAGGCCAATCACATTGGGATGATTAAAAGCTGTATTATTTCAGAGTGTAAAATGTTACATGGTGCAATATATTGTCAAAAATTGTAAGGTGGCTATCCAACAAATATTTTTGTTTGTGGCTATCTTTTTATATTATGATGTCATTGTATGCTGCTGTTTATGTTGCAAGATCTTTTTTATGCATCTTTTACACTGTGGCCGGGCCAGGACATGGTGTGACACATGATTTTTTTTTTACTTCCACCACCCTCGTGTCCCCTTCCTCTCATCAACTCTGTATGTTGTATGTAACAGGACTCTCTTGTAAATGAGTCCCTGAGGCTCAATGGGCCTAATCTGTATAAATAAAGGTTGAATGAATAAAGTTAAATCAGGTCATCTGGACGGTTCCTTTTTTTTTTTTGGTGAGACATTTCATCCTTCATCCAAAGGACTTCATCAGTCCAAGGAGCCACAACAAACTCAATTTGACAAGCAGCACACTCACATGGCCAAACAGTTTGCTGGTGATAAGATGGTTTCTGGGGCCCGTCCTCTCACCCATCGACTCCTCTGAGGAAGCCATAGCCAAAGTGGTTCAAAACATCAACAAAAACAAAAAAGAAACCGTTCAGATGACCTGATTTAACTTTGTTGGATTTATTTTACACGGATTACTGAGCATGGACTTTGATGTTTTGAACCACTTTGGCTATGGCTGCCTCAGAGGAGTCAACGGGGGAGAGGACGAGCCCCAGAAACCATCGTATCACCAACAAACTGGTTGGCCCACTCTATGAATGCGCTGCTTGTGGGACTGAGTTTGTCTGTGGCTCCTCGGACTGATGAAGTCCTTTGGATGAACAACGAAACATCTCAAAAACAACACAAAAAAAGTCCAGATGTCCTGACTTAACTTTGTTGAATTTTTCCTGGATTATTGAGCATGAATTTTGATGTATGGTGGCTAAGCTATTTTGTTGTTTATATCCATACTAAAATGCAGCTAATGTCTTATCGCATAAAGCCATGATATTAAACACAATACTCCTGAGTAGAACTTGAAGGAACACATATCTCAGTTTTACCAAAGATTTTACACAATATTTTGGCGCTCTGAGTATGTTTTGAGGAAGACTCTCAGCTACTACCATACCTAAAGTTACCTCCATATCTCTACAATGATTACGTTAAAGTATGTTCGTCTTCGCTGAGGTCGATTAGCTTATTAGATTGATAGCATTCAGGATATATACTGGAAATGACTAAGCTATTGCTACTAGGGATGCACGGTATTATCGGCATGGTATCAATATCGGCCGATATTGCATTAAAATTTAATATCGGATATCGGCCATTCCATTAAAATAACTCGCCGATATAAAAGGCGATGTTTTCGCCTGCAGCGGCAGCACAACGCGATGATGTTGCAGCACAACGTGATGACGTTGCCGCAGCAGCACAACGTGATGATGTCACGTGTGCCTACCTGATCTCATGGCGGAGAGGAAATTCAAAATGTCGGCAGTGTGGAAGTTATATTTTTCGTTGGTGAGGATGTTGGATTCCGAAGATTTATGGACTACGTTGAGCCTCGCTACATCGTCCCCAGTCGGAGATATTTTTCTGACATAACGTTACCCGAGTTACAAACCGTCATTTTCAATGTCATTGAGAAGCTAATAGCCGATAGCACGTCTTGTTGGGTGAGTTTTACCACTGACATTTGGACGTCATGTTAGCTCCGTTAGCATGATTAAGTCTTACGGCACAATGAATAGACAAAAACTTTGAACTTTAAAAGGCTGTCCTTCATGGACAACTAGGAACCTGGAACAAGCCTCCACAAGTGAGACATCATCGCAGGTGACTAATGCTAATAAAAACATTTAACACTTTTCATTTAATATAAGTTAAAGTGTTATGCATATCATATGGCTGTTACTGAATATATGTCACCAGCTCTTACAGCTGTTGGACAGTTTTTGTAGCAAATAAGCCTAAATAAGAGGGCTATGTTCTGACAAAGGAATGTATATAAAATATCGGTATCTGCATCGGTTATCGGCCAAATAAATTTTAACATATTGGCATATCGGATATTGGCCAAAAATCCAATATCGTGCATTCGTAATTACTACTTGATATCTTAACTCAACATGTGTAAACTGACTGAATTAAATGCATTTGAAGTTTGCAAAGTCTGATTCATTATGTTGAATCGAGTTGACTCCAAAAGGTAATCGCAAGCAAAGTCTCTGGAAAGCATTTTAAAAGGCATTAACATTCCTTACCCAAAAGTTGGGAACCCTGCGGAAAATCTTAGTTTTTTTTATTTATTTCCGTAATATTGTAGGTGTTGACTTTTAAAGCTGAGCCATTTTATGGCACTATTTGTCCTAATGAAAGTTGGGAATCGTATTGTATGAGAGAGGAACAAGGTGCAGCTGAGTGGCATCGACTGCAGAGAAACAACAACAAATGTAGGTTCAAAGAAAGGTTAGCTGAGGGCACAGCATCAGTGTTACGCACATGATGAAAACTCATGTACACAGACTGGAACTATAGGACCAACTAAACAAGTACACCTCGTACTCCAAATAAGGCCTTTTTTTAAATTGAAACAGTAAGTTTGGTCCTAAATGTGATTGTAAAAGAACTAGTGTTTAGATAGACTGTGGTGAATTTGGGCTGGTCCAAAATCATAAAGCACCTTTTCATAGTGCAATACAATATTATATATATATATAT
>NC_056520.1:15767991-15804783 GCF_014905685.2 Nematolebias whitei
ATAAAGATTAAACTACAATGACCACCATGTGAGAACTGAAGAAACTGAGGAACCACAGTTGCATTAATGACACCATAGGTAGATATTTAAATAGATAAAAATGGTAAAAGTCTATTCTAAAATCGAAAAATAAGTAAAACTAAGACCAAAAAAAAAAAAAAAAAAACGCAAGTTGAAATTAATTTAATTTTGTTATCACTTCTAAAAAGTAGTAGGGAAGAAATTAAACATTAAAGCGTGTCAAAATAAATCACATTTCCATTGAAATCAGTTACGAGTCAAGCTAGAGGCAGAATAGAGCTGAGCTCGACAAAATACACTGTTGTGAACACAAATACAACTATAAGTTTTGAAGTTTTCCTCTATTAAAGTTATGTTGAAGTCTGCCAGATTTAAGTCCACGTGAACCCTAACGAGCTCTCTGGGCTGGAGCAGGGTCGACCTGTGGAAATGTTTTAGAAAAACTTTTGTTTAGAAGCCTCATTAAAGACTTCCTCAACTTTGCCCGCCTCAAAAACACGACAATCTTATTTTTTAATAAAGCCTCAGTTGTCCATCTTGTGCCAGTTTTCCTTTCCTTTTGTTTCTAGAAGGAAGAAATATCCCAGGGATTGTCCTTTGACTCCCATCTTCAACCCTCCAGCTTCCTTCTCAAACTCAAATCCACCCACAACACACACTCACACACACTCACACTCATAGCCACATACAGGTTGAGACTGTAAGCACTGGGTGGCAAGAGATTCGTAGAGGTGTGTATGAACATAAAAAACAAATCTGACAGAAGTGTGTCTGTGTGAAAGAGACTAAAGGGGAGGAACAATGTGCACGTTGTGTGCAGACGGAGGATGAGAGTGGAAAAGAAAGAAGTGCAGAGTGTAGCTCCATCTACAGGCTGACGGATCACACACAAACACTCTGCACCTCTCTGTGGTTCAGACGCACTTCACAAAACACACACACTCACCTACTGAAGTCAGCTGCAACTTGGCAGATTTTAAATAAAACTAGTATATAAACCCTGTAACGGATTATTCAGATTAGATGCTATAAAAAATGTAACATAAAAATATGATCGCTCCATACAACTTCATGTCCTTTTAGAAACGTGTATAAGCTAATTGTTTCCATCATTTTTAGTTTAAAATAAACAGCCTCGACCAAACTGAACCTTTCAAGTGTAGTTTGCACCTTTAAAAGTACACTTGGGTACGTTTTTATTTGTTAAAAGATGAATTTTATGAAACCATTTGGCTGATTTTTCCTCTGAAATGCAAAATATAGGAAAACGGTAAAAGGAAAAATCCCAGCAAATAAAACACTGGGGCAGTGGTTCTCAAACTGGGGTTTCCGAACCCCCAGGGGTCCGTGAGTTGGTGCTTGAGGGTCCATATTTTATTTTATATTTTTGTGCAAGCAATGTTTAACAACCCAATAAAATACACTATAATGCAGGAAATCGCATCTACTTTGACAGATGGGGGAGGACTCCCAGTAATTGGGTGTAATTGGGACTTTGAGTACATAATTTTGTTCCACCTCATGTACCACATGTGATGCGAATGACAAACTTGACTTGAACTTGATCGTGAAGAAGTGGCAAGAAGTGGTTCATTATGTGAGTATCGTATTTTTCAGACTATAAGGTGCACTTAAAATCATTTAATTTTCTCAAAAATCCACAGTGAGCTTTATGCATGAAAACAGACACGTTGACTGATATTGCACTTTGTATCCTGTGCACCATATAGTCCAAAAAATACGGTAGGTAAAGTTTTAAAGTGGTTTTTGATGCTGTTAATTTTCTCTAAACTGTCAATTTTGGAAGTTGAAAATAAAAACTTTGTTAATTGTGTGTCTTGAATGAAAAAAATCCATCCATCCATCTATTATCTTTTACCCGCTTCTTCCATTTGGGGTCAAGGGGGTCGCCGATGGCCATGTCCAGCAATCACTGTGCGAGGGGCGGGGTACACCCTGGACAGGTCGCAAGTCCATCACAGGGACACATAGAGACAAACGAGACGAAAAACAACAACAAAGTCCATGCTCAATAATCCAGGTATACACACAACAAACAATCATTTACTCTCTCACTCACACCTAGAGACAATTTAGAGTTAAAAATCAGCCTAACATGAATGTTTATGGTCTGTGGGAGGAAACCGGAGTACCCGGAGAAAACCCACGCATGCACGGAGAGAACATGCAAACTCCACCCGGAAAGGCCACCGGACCGGGATTTGAACCGGGGACCTGCTCGCTGAGAGGCAGCAGCTCTACCAGTTGTGCCACCGTGTTGCCCTGAAAAAATCCCCATATTTAAAAGTATACAAATTGTATAAACACTATTGAAAAACAGATCTAGAGTATTTATGTTACACAAATATTTCCATTGCATTAAAGAGACAAAATGAAAATATTTCTTAATAAACATGAGGGTTATGAGGGGGTCACTGAAACTTTTTCTCCCCTGAAAGGGGTCCCTGAACCCAAAAAGTTTGAAAACCCCTGCACTAGTGTCAGTGCGTGTCCATTCCACTGAAGATAAAATTAAGTAAGACAGTATTGTGAAATAAATGACTACCACAGCAAGTCTGTCTGGGATAATGTACCAGAATGAGGCCAAATCAACAACAGTCAGAGTTACACTGACAATTAGTAAATAAAAACTAACATTTCAAGTGTAACATATTTAAAATAATACTGTGGCTATGTTAAAAGTAGATGCATACATACACTCTATTATTGATATTTTAACATTGGGGAATTTGCTGTGTAGCTGTGTTTTTAAGAAAAAGTAAGTCAGTGTTTTGAATTTCACAATGAATACCTGGTATTTTTAGTTTCTCGTTTCAAGCGCCAAACAAATCCCTGAACTCTGGCTAACATTACCTCTGATGGTGGCTAAAAAGAAGCCTGTTAGCTAACTTTCCCAGAGCTTTTAAGGAAGAAAAATAAAAACAGCCTGTCCTGATTCTCTTCCACCTTAAAAGCATTTAGCTGTTCACCAGGTCCTGTTGAGAGCCAGTTGGTCCTGCTCTGTCATCGCCTCGGCGACAGCGCTCTCATACACCCCCTACAAATTAGAGGCATTATGCAGAATCGGGTAACAAGCCTTCAGTTTCACATGCTGTGATTTAGCTCAAGAGGAAATTGTATGTGAGAGCTCAACTCGAACGCTGACAAGCAGGAGGGAGCAAAGTATCAATAGGGCACGGAGCTGGATCCAGTCTGCTTTTGTTCCACAGTTTGGGGACTCAGGTGAAAATCGTCTTGTTTTTTTGCTACGTTTCTCTTCCACATCGCCTGTACAGTCCAACACCCCGAACAGGAGAGCGAACAGCTCAGGTGCGACCACATCAGCTGCCTTCTCGTTGCGGATGGCAGAAACCGAAACTGACATCGCAGAACTGAGAAGTAATTAGAGGCTAGCCGCAGCGCTCCTTCAGCTGACACCAAATCAATGCCGTTTTTCCGCGTTATCAATTAAAGACGTGTAATTACAAGCGTGGAGAATTGCCTCTCACAAACAGTCAGACTGCAGACGAAACATCGCCAGGCCTGCTCCCTTAATGCTTTGCAGCTTGACCCTTCGGATGACAAAACCGGAGCCGTGACAAAGGCTGGTTCTAAGAACTTTAAAGCACTCGGTCCAAATACCTGAGCGATAAACGGCGTGAAGCACCGTACATTTGGTCAGGGGCCAAAGTACAAAACGTATTAGCTCCAGATTACGGCCAGCTGGGGTTGGAATCATTAGCTGGTACAAGCAGAGACAACCTGGCTGCTGAGCGTTCTGACACTCCTGGGTAAATGAAACACGGGGTGCTCCCCATCAGCGTCCCCCACTCCACCCCGTGGCCTCCCATCAGCACCTGGGAAAATGGATTTGAAACAAGGGCAGCTCCCCAGCTTTCACCACCAAACGAGCAGATGGAAGCTTCCGTGGCGATTATCACCACATTACCTGGGAGTCGGTGATGAAAAGGGACAATACGAGCGGTGCTGTTGAACCCCAATGAAACATGACACCCCCACTAACGTCCCTTACAACTCCATCCCTACGAGGCCCAGCTAGTCACACTGATTTGTAGAGGGACGAAACTAACCCACCTTCTCAGGGTAAATCTGAGCGTTTAAATGATACGGTCTGTATCAGCTGCATATTCTCCTGCCTGACTTCACGCTTCTTCCCCTTTATTCTTTTTGTTAGCACTCAGTTTTCTCCCCCTGGGAGTCTGGCGCTCTCTCCATCCATGTCATGCTTTTTTTTTTTTTTTTACCCAAAAAAGCCCAACTGTAACAACAGTGGTCTCTAAACAACCCTGGGATTCCAGACGACTGACCTCAGCACTACTCGTCCACCGCTGAGATACAAATATTTACCCCTATCGCGTTCTGCTCTGCAGCGAGGGCGGCCGCACCACTAGAACAACCGCTCACCCCCCCCCCCCCCCCCTTTAATCGGACCTTGCCTGGCTTGAATGCCCCTGGAATACAAACAGAACTTGTGTTTCTTTACTTTTTTCTTAAATAGTGAAAAAATACACTTGTCGATAAAATCAGCAACAAAGGAACTCACAACAGAGATCAGCAAAGTCGTATAGAAAGTTTGGTTTTCAGTTTGATTTGAAGTTTTTGGGCAAATTAGAGGAAAAATACCACATATGAGCTGCTGATTGCGTAAATAACTGCTGTGTATGAGATGCTAAACTAAACCGCTGGATAGTTTGCATGTGGGGGAGTGGTGGCGCAGAGGTTAGAGAAGGTGGGCCAGTGATCGGAAGATCGCCGGGTCAAGCCCCGGTACCGACAACATCAAAAATGTGGGTGGGGTAGGTGAAGCACCCACACCTGTCCTTACCCTCATTCGTCCCACTCTGGGCCCATGAGCAAGGCCCTTAACCCCATCTGCTCCCTAAACAGGCTCTCTCTTGAAAATGAGTTCTCGTGGCTCAATGAGACTACCTGTATAAATAAAGGTAAATGAAAAAAATATATATCAGAGAATCAACGCATGCCCATTGCTGCGTATAAACCAGTGGTTCCCATTGTTGATGTTGGAACCCCTCTATGGGTCCTGAAAAATCCCATTTGGGGTCTTGAAATGATACCCAGAATTAACTTAAGAAATGGCTGACGACAACATATTTTGTGCCATAGTTGTTACAAGGTGTAGTTATAAATGACTAAGTGGTGTAGAGGGCAGCCGAACTGGGACCAGAAAGACGCAGGTTCAACTCCCCGCCATGCCCACATGTCGTGGTGTCCTTCAGCAAGACACCTACCGTAAACCCTAACTGCTCCCCGGGCACTTACATAATCGCCCACTGCTCCACCTGGGAGTATCTCAGGTGTGATGTGTTAAATGCAGAAAAGTAATTTTGTCATTGTATGGGAACATACAACAATGACAACACATAGCACTTTCTTCTTCTTAGAATATGCTAATGATTGTTGTCATGACTTCTGGCCCAATAATGTTTGCCAATCATGCTGGTGGAATTGAACCACCAAATCTCCCATTGGAGGACGACTGCTCTAACCACTCAGCCACAGGGGCGGCTTTTGGTCAAAATGGGACACATTTGGAAACCATTACTCCAAACCCATCTGAGCTACTGATGAAGCACTAAATTCTCATTCACAATAACTATTGGGTGGGATGGTGGGCACTGGTAACACGATCACACCTTTTATTCTGGTGCAACTTCAAGATTAAACTTCTGCTATTGTTTTCAAATGTTTCATTCATTTCTATAGCAGAACCCTGACCCTTACGCTTAAGCTAACCATTACCAGTACATACATAACCCTAACCCATTCTTAATTCAAAGTGCTAAACCTAACCCCTAACCCACCAATGGCATTTCTTCTTATGGGGCTGTGGGCCCCATAATGAGTAGTTAGTCCTCCCAACAGAGTATGTGTTGGAAAAATGGGCCTTACAAGTAGGGGTGGGCAATATGGCTCAAATATAATATTGAGATATTTCAGAGCATTCTGACAATAACGATAATTTTTGTGGTATAACCAAAAAAATAATAATTCAGAAATAATTTATTAATTTGACAAAATTAACTTAACATGTTGCTTTGCAGTATTATATAAGAAAAACTTAAAAAAACGGGTTAATTTTACTGAAATTACTTGATTTAGTAAAGAGTATTCAGTCTCCAAGTATAAAATAAAAATGATCCTTCTGTTATTTAGATGAAAAAGTCTTCACAAAATATATATCAATAAATCCACCACAAAAACTAAAGTGCAGGTGAAGGTTCCCAAACTAACTAAATAAAATGAAGCTTAAGATTTGTTGAGCATAAGTTTAACATACAACAAAATATATGTTGCCTTTAAATGAGCTATAACTTCCAGAACTTGTAACAAGGTGATCAGTTGACCCTGAAGCTTGTGGAGTTTCAGCTTCCTCTGTTCCTGCAGGAATAATTCATTTCTCTGATGATCCGTCTTTCAACACCTGACTCTGTTCTTGGTCCATGGACTGTGGAACTAAGAGACAGACCCGCGTGTTTGTACCGGCAGTTTAGAGCAGGGGAGACATGCACCGGCAGCCAGAGCGGAGTGGGGAGAGAAAAGAAAAAGACGAGTGGCAGCTTGGAGCGGGATGGAGAGACAGCTGAGCCGCGCGTTAAAGCTGTTAAAGGGGCGGGGCCTCCCTGATGTATTGTGTCATGAAATTAGCATATCATGATATCATTTTTTTGACCGGGAAAGCTTTTTTTTTACCGGCATTATCGTGAACGATGTGATATGGCCCTGCCCTACTTACAAGGTAACAAATACAAACACACACACAGAGGCAATACCATCACTACCTTTGGCCTCTTAGCAGCAGCCATAACATTTTGTCAGTTGTCACCAAAGTTGCAAACTTTAAACTCATTACATTCTAGCTGTAATGACCTAGCTTCCTATTAGCTTCCTATTAGCTTCCTATTAGCGATTATGACTGACTGCATCTAGAATAAAGAATTTGTTGGGTATAAATCATGCAATTTTCACATTTACACATGCTTTGGTTTATTTCTTGGCATCATTACAATATTCTTATATTATTTCAACATTTAACAGACAAGGTCCAGACAGGACAGGTGGGTCAACTGGTCGGGAATAAGTGAGCGCACTGGTCTTCCATTAAAAAGAAGCTGCTGGAACGTAACGGTTGATCAACCTTAAAATCAACATGTCACAAATAACAAGTGTCACCTTATGTTTTTTTTTATTAACTGATTTGAAGTGAACCAGGTAGAGTTTATTCTTTCATGTATGTGAGTAATGGACATGTCCAGAGGAAAAACTTTCTAGTTCCGAGGATTCTGAGGTTTATTTGCCTTCATGCAACAGGTTTACAAAATAAAACAAAACAAATGGTGTTAGATAAGAGCAATGGTCTGGAACCTGTGGTTCTGGAGCCACATTGGGCTCTTTAGACCCTCTAAACCACGGGTGTCCAAAGTGCAACCCGAGGGCCATTTGCGGCCCGTGGAGTGATTCTGTGTGGCCCACAACTGCAGTTTAAGAATGGTATCATCTTGGTCAGCAATCTTAAGAAATCGATGCAGACTTTCTGTAAATTAGTTGGTAATCCTAGTTTATATAAAGTTTAGGTTTAACAACAAAATGGATGAAAAACGATCTTCTCAACATTAGCAATACTAAGCTAAATACAAACCTTCGGCTGTAATATTTTTGTTTTCACCTCATGGTACAAAGCACCAAAAACCTTTACCGATTTCTACCAGAAAAAAGACTTTTAGATAACGATTAATACATTTTGGCTAAGTATCGCAGTTGATAAAATAACCAAGACATTTTAAAATGAATATAACGAAGTATCGTCTGCATACGAGTTGATCAACTTTATCAAACCTTCTATGAATCTGTTGTAGCAACTGATGATTTTTCAGAACTTGGAGAAGCATTTTGGGCCATCCATGGTCCAAAAGGCTGATCGAGGACACTTAATCATATATACAGACTAAAATGAACTTTCCAAACACAAGAAAACAACAAACATAGACCCAACAAATAATTTTAATAAAACGTAAGCTTAGTGTTTATGAGGCTTTTAATGTTTGGGATCTACTGTACAACAATTTAAAACTCTTTCTCCACCAAAATTAGTCAATTTGTCATTTCTCCAAAATAATGTTCATGTTCAAAAAATCCAACAGAAAAAAAAAAAAAGAAACCGTCCAAAGGACCTGACTGAACTTTGTTGGATCCTCTACCTGGATTATTGAGCATGAACTTTGATGTTTTGAACCACTTTGGCCATGGCTGCCTCAGAGGAGTCTACAGGGAAAAGGGCAGACCCCAGAAACCATCTTATCACCAGCAAACTGGTTGGTCCATTATGGGAGTGTGCTGCTTGTGGGACTGAGTTTGTTTGTGGCTCCTCGGACTGATGAAGTCCTTTGGATTAAGGACGAAACATCTCAACAACAACAACAACAAAAAAGTAAACTAAATGTTCTGACTTTTTGCTCGAGAGGAAAAAATGAAAAAAAAAAATACTGCAGTATATATGAAGGGAGAAACTTATTTTATCTTGAGTCTGATTTTGTGGCTCTGTGAAGGTTATATTTATTATGACATGGTTCAAATGGCCTTTTTAAATAATAGCACCCCCCCCACACACACACACACACACACAAGTTTAGAGGGATAGTGAGATAATTAAAATATAGAGTGGCATTAATTTATGATTAGGACCATGTTGATCTTGGTCCCCTGTCACCATATTTAAAGAGAACAGTTTCTAACTTGGGTTTTAAAATGGATAGTGATTTTAAATTAGATTCCCAGATTGGAGTGGTGGTCAAGACCAGTTTTCATCACCTCAGACAGCTGGCTAAGGTAAAGCCTGTCCTCACACGACAGCAGCTGTAAAGGGTAGACCATGCTTTCGTCACATCTCGGCTGGATTACTGTAACGCTCTTTACCTTGGAGTCAGCCAGTGCTCCCTCAGACGTCTCCAGTTGGTCCAGAACGCTGCTGCTTGGCTTCACTCCACTGGCAGCCCGTTCAATTTATATTTGGTTTTTAAAGTTTAAATGGTCTACCTCTCTGAGCTGCTTCAAATCAGCTGATCAGCTGCTCCTGGAGGTGCCAAGGTCCAAACGGAGGCTCAGAGGGGACAGAGTTTTTTCTGTAGTTGCTCCACGACTGTGGAATGATCTCCCTCTTCCCATCAGACGAGCCCCTTCACTGTCCAGTTTTAAAAACTTTTAAAAACACATTTTTATTCCCTGCACTACTGTTTTTATAGTTTTTATTGTTTTTATTCTCTTAATGTGTTTTAAATGTTCTTGATTTTATGTGTACAGCACTTTGTTGCAGCTGTGGTTGTTTTAAAGGGTTTTATAAATAGAGATATCAATATTACTATTATTAATAAAAACCAAAAAGGTGATGAAAATGTTCCTGTACAAACTCACTTTTGGAATTGCAAATAATGCTGGGTGGCACGGTGGCGCACTAGGTAGAGCTGCCACCTGTCAGCGAAAAGGTTGCCGGTTCAAATCCCGGTCCGGGGGCACTTCTGGGTGGAGTTTGCATGTTCTCTCCGTGCATGCGTGGATCTTCTCCGGGTACTCTGGTTTCCTCCCACAGACCAAAAACATGCATGTTAGGCTGATTGGCAACTCTAAATTGTCTCTAGGTGAGAGTAAAAGAGTGTTCAGAGTTTGTCTCCATGTGTCCCTGTGATGGACTGGAGACCTGTCCAAGGGTGTCCCCCACCTCTCGCACAGTGATCGCTGGATATAGGCACCGGTGACCCCCGTGACCCGAAAAGAAAGAAGCGGGTAAAGATGCTGGATGAATGGATAAGTGATGCTAAAACCAATAATTTATTCTAGGAGATGGTTAAGAAAAAGCTCTGGATGTAAAATACAAAAGTAGGTAAATGTTCAACCTTCTGTAGATAATTTTCAATATTTTTATTGTTTTTTTAGGGTTGTGAACAACATGTTTTATATGCTTAATTATATGTCTTTTTTATGTTCTGTTAATGACAGATAACTCCCAAAGTCCAAAAAAACATGCATGTTAGGCTGCCTTCAGGCCCTGGCCTCCCTGGCAAAAGAGATTTGTGCTCTTGATGGGATTAGCCTGGTTAAATAAAGGTTAAAAAAAGAAGAAGAAAAAAAGGCCAAAACCTATACATCATCCTCTCAGGAACACCGGTGATTCAATAGTATAAATATTTCCTGCCATCTACAGAAAACTAGACAAATTTGGGATTGTGTAATAAACTCAGAAGTGCTCTGCCAACACATTCAAAGTCTAATTTTATCATGATGCTCATGTCCAACAAATAAAACTTCAAAATATTTCGACGTACGCTTTCAACCTCTCTGCAAACTAAATCTGATTTGAGCCTCTTTCTCACTCGAGGTGCTTTGACTCCCTTGTAAAAGACGTGTTTTTGTATCTTAAGATTAGGATAAATGTGCAGGCCACTGCTGGTATCACAACATGAAAAACAAAAAAAAATATATATATATATTTTTAGATCTGGTTGAATTGGATAAATCACTGCACTCTGTAAGAGCAGCACTAAGGGTCTGAAAAAGCCCGAGTGCACAATATATTCCCTTTCAAAGCACCCGCTGCAGTAGTTTGTGTTTGACACTGATCAAGCATAATCATCAGGCGGTCAGGGCTTGTGTGCAAGTGTGTGAAGAGCACTCACTAACAGACATACACACACAAAGACCATCTCCTCCTCTATCTTTCCAGTGCAAGTAGAGCTAACCACTCCAGGGAGCTGGAGACTCAATTAATGACATGCATACAGCACTTGCAAGAGAAAGAGAAACACACAATGTGCACATTAAAGGGTCTTCCATAAAACGTGTCAGTGTGTGTGCAGCAGTGTGTGCTGTACGTTGGCTAAGGCTAACCTCTGGGAAACGCTTTAGAGCTTTAACATACTCAACGAACAGCCACGTCTGAACTGAGGAGTCAAACACATTTATTTCAGTTCTGTTCACTGCAGCTCAACAAAAAAACGAACAAATGAAGGAACGCGTAGGTAGATGTTCGACATCGTACTGAGTCAGACGGGTGGAGCTGAGGAATGTGGAAAACAGTAGCTGCCCTTTCATTACCGAGACGTATAAACCGAACCGAAATGTTTAAATCAACTCTGAATTCGTCAGTTTTTGTTTCCAAGGAGACAGACTTTTGTGTTATCTTTTGAACTGGTCTTTTTAAACAGTTCTCAAGGCTTTCTAGGTGACGTTTGACTGCATTTGCAATCAGTGTCTGTCCATGTACGGAAACAATTCAATTCAATCCAGTTTGTTTATATAGCGCCAAATCACAACCGATGACATCGCAGGGCACTGAACAGAAACATTCACATACATTAAAAAAAAACATAAGTAATTTTTTTCTTTCTAAGGAAGCAGCAGATTGTGTTGACTCTTCACTTCATCACAGTCTCCCATCCTGAGCAAGCACACTGGAGACAGTGGAAAGGAAAACTCCCTCCCAACAGGAAGAAACCACCAGCACAACCAGGCTCAGGACAAGAGGCCATCTGTTTCGACTGGCTGGCTTTGAGAGGACAGAAAGTAGAAACAAACACAGAATGGCAGGTCCAGGTGTGGTTTCTATGGCCCAGGTGTAGTTTCTATAGTCCAGATGTAGTTTCTATAGTCCAGGTGTACTTTCTATAGTTCAGATGTAGTTTCTCTAGTCTATGTGTTGTTTCCATAGTCCAGGTGTAGTTTCTATAGTCTAGGTATGGTTTCTATAGAGTAGGTGTAGTTTATATGGTCCAGGTATGGTTTCAACACTGCAGGTGTGGTTTATATAGCCCAGGTGTGGGTTCTATAGTCCAGGTGTACTATCTATAGACCAGATGTAGTTTCTATAGTCAATGTGTGGTTTATATAGTGAAAGTGTGGTTTATATAGACCAGATGTAGTTTCTATAGTCCATGTGTGGTTTCCATAGTCCAGGTGTAGTTTCTGTATTCCAGGTGTGGTTTCTATGGTCCAGGTGTGGTTTCTATGGTGCAGGTGTGGTGCCAACACTCCAGGTGTGGTTTCTATAGTCCAGCTGTGGTTTATATAGTCCAGCTGTAGTTTATATTGTCCAGGTGTGGTTTATGTAGTCCAGGTGTAGTTTCTTCAGTCCAGGTGTAGTTTCTATAGTCCAGGTGTGGTTTCTATAGTCCAGGTGTGGTTTCTATTGTCCATGTGTGGTTTCTATTGTCCATGTGTGGTTTCTATAGGTCAGGTCTAGTTTCAGTTTCAAACTACTGTATTTCCATCATATACTATTTTATCATAAGTCATTTTCATCTCATTTACAACAGTTAATGTTTTTTCTTTGTTTTTTTTTTTGTTAGTGTAACTATGCTGAAGTAACACTGATTTTCAAATTAATACATTGCTCTTACCTAACGAAAAAAAACGTTTTCAAAAGCTAATGAGACTTTCTGGAAATTTGAAGAATTATTGGCTAAGATCACGTTGCTGGATTACAAGAAAGTCTAAAGCATTGGAATCAAATTGTACAGCGTTGAAGACTTCTGTTCAGTACTGTATAACTTCAGTGGTTCCCAACCCTGGTCCTTGAGGAACACCATCCTGTATGTTTTAGTTGTTTCCTGCTGTGACACACCTGATTTGAATGAATGGGTTATTAATAGGCTTCTGCAGAACCCAAGAAAGTAATTAAATCACTGTATCAGGTGTGCTGTACCAGGGGAACAATTTTAGGTAATTGGTTCAAGTAAACTGCTTCTTTTAAATATACTTTTAAAGGTTTTGCTACTTGTTTTATTATCGTCACAATTTATCTGGAGGGAAAGCATTTATATTTTTTCAACCTGAAGAAGTAGGGTAGTTTAAGTAAACACAAATTAGGTTCAGTTTAGTTTCTTAATTTCTGTAGCTCTAACAAAACAAAAAAAGCTATAAAAAAAAATGGGCCAATCACAGTTACATGAATACCTTATTTTGGTCACCAACATTAAAACAAAATAATAAAACATTTTAAATTATTTTTAACCTATAGGTGTTGTGATAAAAAGGTCATTTTTTCTAAAACTTATTAATATGTTTATTTTATTTATTTATATTTTTGGAGGGGGTTGAAGTAAGCTCTTCATTTCACACCTCCCTGCTCCTCCACACACCCGGGCCTCACCTCCACACTCTGTCCTCCCGGCTTAAGCACGGTCGGCTGCAGCTGACGAGTCGCCACTTGGAGGAATACGGTGGCTGCTCACAGTTCCCTGGGGTCAAAGGTCATTCCTGTTCTCCTGGTGAAAGGTGAGAGGACCAGAGCATGGGTCAGTGGTGCTGAAATCTCATTTAGAGGGTGACCCCTGAGGGCCGGCTTGAGCCGGTCTGGCGCTCAAAGGTGTCGTCACTGGGGATGATGTATAGGTTTGGGCTGCAACAAAAGCCCTATTGAACACACACACATTTGTGCATGTGCACGCCTAGGCTGACGGACTGTAATGCAATTAGCTTCAAATATATCCATTCGCTCTCACATGCTTTATTAAATGAGGCAAAATATGAAAAGCAAATAATACAGGAGCATAAGACAGACAATTAGACTAAACTATAAAGTGATAAGAAACAGAGGGAAGAGTTTTATCGTTTTTAGGAGAACAAGTCTGTTGGCTGGAGGCAGAGTCAGCTTAGATCAGGGATAAACAGTCAGAGTGATAATGGTTGAGGTGTGCTAATCTGAATGGGACATCTAACACTGGATGAAACTGTTTAACCATGAAGTGTATCGATGAGTCCACGTCGAGTCAGTGAGAGAGGGAAAAAAGGTGCTTTAAATAAAGTAAGCCAAAAAGATGCTGGAATTAAAGAGAAGGTTAAGAGATTTAAAAAAAAAAAAAAAACTTTTTAAAGTGAACTTTATTTACAGGTGCAGTGCAGGTATTTACAGGGCCGGAAGAGAGGAGAGGGTAAAGTGAGTATTTTTAGAGCCCTCAGACAATCCTTGAAATGATTTATGCTGAATGAAGAATAATTTCTTACTGTTTTGTGTTTGTAGGTATGCCTCAAGGTGGAGCAGAGGGGTCCTGGGTTTTTCTGGTGAGGTGAGTATCGGTGGTGAGGTGAGTATCTGTGGAGAGAGGAGCAGGTTGACCCAAACTAATTTGTTTGATGGCTGCAGTTGATGAGACACCATGGGTCCACAGGTGAATCACTGTGGACAGATGAGGTCCTAGGAAGGACTTGGAGGAGCAGGACGTGGAAGGCCCGTATAGTAGTTGATGTCCCGGTGTTGAAGAGATGTCTGGCAGGAGTTTATAAAGTGATGGGGAAAAATACAAATGTAAAAAGTTCATATTTGTTTGGCTTTGTTTGGTTCATTGTTATGCTGATGATATACAGTTATATTTGTCCATGAAACCCAATTAATCCAATCAGCTACGTAGACTACAAGCATGTCTTAAAGACATAAAAACCTGGATGACACAAAATTTTCTGGTTTTGAACACAGACAAGACTGAGGTTGTGTTTTTGCATTTTATGCAACAATTTTATTATTCTTAAATAAAGGTGAATAAAATAGTTTTTGAATCTGAGCACCTCAGGAATGATTTTTTCCAGTCTTTCGTCCTCCTTAGATGGCATTAATCTGTCCTCCAGTTCTAATGTTAAAAATCTTGGTGTTATTTTTGATCAGGACGTCTTTTATCCCCCACATTAAAACGATACTAGAGCCGCCTTCTTCCACCTGTGTAATATCACTAAAATTAGAAACATCTTGTCTAAAAATGATGCAGAAAAACTGGGTCATGCATTTGTCACCTCTAGACTGGACTGTTGCAATGGTTTGTTATCTGGGTGTCCAAATACTTCTTTAAAACATTTTCAGTTGATCCAAAATGCTGCTGCCAGAGTCTTAACTTGAGTTAGTGGGAGAGATCATATTTCTCCAGTTTTAGCTTCTCTCCATTGGCTCCCTGTCAAATCCAGAATAGAATTCAAATTCTTACTTTTAACCTACAAAGCTCTCAACAACCTAGCTCCATCATGTAGCCAAGATCTTATTGTTCCATATTTTCTTAACAGAGGACTTCTCTCTCAGACTGCAGGCTTATTCGTGGTCCCCAGAGTTTCCAAAATCAGAATGGGAGGAAGATCTTTCAGTTATCAGGCTTCTCTCTGGTGGAACCAACTTCCAGTTTCTGTCCGTGAGGCTGACACATTGTCCAGTTTTAAGACTGGACTTAAGACTTTACTTTTTGATAAATCCTATAGTTAGGGTTGGCTTGTTATGCTTGTTAAGCTGAGACTACTGGAGGACAAATTGACCTCATTTTCTTAAATGAATTGTTAAAATTCAATAGTTTCATTTGATACTATTTCTATCTTAACATGTGATTCTTGACCTGCCATTGTGTATCCGTTCCTCTCAAAACCAGCCGGTCAAAGCAGATGACCTCTTGTCCTCAGTCTGGTTCTGCTAAAGGTTTCTTCCTCATGGGAGTTTTTCCTTTCCACTGTTGCCTTCATGTTTGCTCAAGATCAGAGTTCTGTAATGAAGTTAAACTCAAAGCAGTCTGCTCCTCAGAATAATGTTAAATTATTATTTTTTTTATATGAATGTTTCTGTTAATTTATTATTTTTATATATAAATGTTTCTGTTCAGTGCCCTGAGATGACTCTGTTCTGACTTGGCGCTATATAAATAAACTGAATTGAACTGAAATGATCTATTTCTAAATATTAGCGATTACATAAGAAAATCCACTCTACATGCTTACTGCCTAAATTTCCCGGCAGACTTGGAACTGTTCTGGTGTTTTAGGATCAGACAGCTCAATCGCAGAGTGGAACCTGATATAAGACGGAGGATTCTCAGGCAAATTGAGATTCGTTCCAACGATAAATTTCAGGTGGCTGGCTAGATAAGCTCATTGTGCCATTTTCCCCTTTTTGTTTTTATCTGTGCTGCTTTGGTTGAGTGCCAGGAAGAATCAAAGCATGAAACAAGTGAGTGCACAGGCGGACATGTGTGTGCGTTAGCGTGAGGTTTGGGGAGAACAGTTAGGAGTTTTGGACTTTTGTGGTAAATATTTAGCTAACAAACCTGTCTCAAAAAATGTCTTGAGATAAGAAATTAAAGCTCAGGTTATTATATGGACTAAAAAGAGCTGTATCATTTAAGTAATCTCTGTGAGCATCGTTCCCTCCCGTCTTTTTGTCAGATTCATGCATCAGAGGCACCACATGGCCTCATATTTGCCACTTTTGTTACTCCCTTGAATTATTACACGTTGTACGATTGTTGCAGCGAACAGAAGGAAACGAAGACAGTGAAATAAATCCCTCATTGATCTCCGTATTGAGAACATCTGCCCTGAACCTGAGGGGGGTTCAGAGAGTCAGTGGAGTTGTGGGAAGTTAGGAAGCACTCACTTCCTCCTTGGCTATAACTCGAAACAAAACTCACATTTTCTTCTTCAAGTCTTCACGGCATTAAAGTCATTTGGAGATTTACTTTATGTTCAATTCGTTAAAGGATAAACTGTGCAGAATGTAAATGCTCAAATGTCACCTTTTGGGCGAAAGAGGTCGTTTAAGGTGTCTGGATCAAGAGCAATTCTCTGACTGGGGGAAAAAAGGGTAAGATTCAGTAGACAACCGATGTGTCCATAAACTGAAGGAAGGTAAGAGGAACGTGAGGGGCCAAGATAGGGTAGAGGCAGCGACTTGAGACCAGAAAGTTGCGGTTTGACTCCCAGCCATTCCCACATGTCGTAGTATCCCTAATTGCTCCCCGGGCGATGAGCAGCTGTCCACTGCTTCACCTGGGTGTACCCCAGGTGCGATGGGATAAATGCAGAAAATCAATTTCATCATTGTATTCATTCATTCACTCAACCTTTCTTTATACAAGTTAATCCCATTGAGCCTCTGGGATTCATTTACAAGAGAGACCTGGATTGTATGGGAACATACAATGATGGCAACACATAGCACTTACTCAGGTGTAACAGAACCTACTTTTGTTAGATGTATAAATTAATTTTCAATCTACTGTTGACAACTGGTTAATTCTTTATTTTTTACTGTCTGACCCGACAGGCCAGTTTGATTACATTTGTAAACAAAGTTAAATATTTTTTAAAAGTTTTACAAAAAACAAACGTCACAACACCCATCTCTTGAATGAGTTGAATGTGTTACAGGGGTGCCCAATACGTCAATCGCGATCTATCGGATGATCGCAAAGTTATTATGGGTAGACGGCATGGCATTAAAAAAATGCGTCAGCCTATCGTTCATCCGCACTATGAAATTTGTCACTTCATTGACATACAGGGCAGCCAGTCTGAGGTCCCGGTTACATGACGTGAAACGTTCAGCCGTTCATTTACACGTCAACAGGCCTCGTTTTCTCTGAAACCAAAGATTTCTGAATCCAGGTCTCAGAGTGGATTTTCGGGGGAACCCCACATGGTGGTGTGAAATGTCCCGCAAGTGTGAATTCGCCAGGGGTGGAAGTAATGAATTACAAATACTCATATAACTGTAATTAAGAAAAATTTTTGGGTACTTGTACTTTTATAAGTATTTCTTTCAAGTGTATATTTTTACTCGTACTTAAGTACAATTTAGACCATGTAATCTACTTCAGTACTACTCCAATAAGGCTCTCAGATCGTGAACGTGACATACAAGACTTCAGCATCTAATCTCAAAAAACATATTGCAGTATACGAGGTTTTGCAACTACCTGTATGATATTGCTCTTTTATTGTTTGTATGTGTGGGTTATTAGTTTGACTAAGTATGCAAAGATCTTAGATACTTTCACTGCCATCAGTTTGCCTGGTATTAAAATAAGACGAAGCTTCTGAGCATCTGAGAAATGTGCTTTGAATGTAGCTATTATATACAGTAAATCAAACTGAATGCCTTCTATTGACTACACAATAAAACAGTTGGTAAAAAAAGCAATACTCTGAGTAGTTTTTGAGAAGAGTACTTTGTACTATTACTTAAGTGTTTTTATAACACCAGTACTTTTACTTGTAATAAAGTACACTTTAAGCAGTGTAACTGTACTTGTACTTGAGTACAAATTTTCAGTACTCTTTCCACCTCTGGAAGTCGCGCATGCGCACAACAGGCAGCTGCAGACCAAAGTTTTTCTGCACTAACAACAGTTATAATAAATGGCAGAGAGCAGAGTTTTGTGCTTCTCACCCTTTTTCAGCATGTAGGAGCAAAACGAATAAAATCCAGGCTCCAAAGAGACGTTAGTGTATTCACCAGTTTGGATGTAACAGTATCATGCAGACAACAAAATGGGTTCAATTGTGTCATCTGGACCAGTTTCTTTAAGTGAGAAACGTTTTGTCCCCCATCCAGAGGACTTCCTCAGTCTCCGGCCTGCCAACCAGATCTGTCCCATAGGTAGTCTTCACCGTTTCAAGCCAACCTCCTGTTGGACTCTTACAAGTAGGCTTGTAACACATGCAAAACATCCGTCCAAAACAATCAATCATCATGTACAACAATAAACTGTTTTAGGCCAGATGGCTATGGTTGGCAGGCCATAGACTGAGGAAGTCATCTGTGTAGATGAACAGATGCTGGGATATATTCATCATTTAACGCGGGTTCCTCATTTTTCTGGACTGAATAAAACGTGCATTGAATTTAAGGAAATGCAAAGTGAGACGTCATTTAAATTTGACCCATCAAAATGAATGCGGTCATTTATTTACAGAATCAAATTTAACATCAAACATTTACATTAATTTGGCAAATTATGAAAATAACAATATAAGCAATCAATCAGGAAAAATCATACGGCCATGATTTTTCCGTTGCTGCACCACAGACATTTATAAACTGTACAACTATGATCTTTTGCCCACATGAATGTGGGTGAGCATTTTACACAGACATTTCTAAATATCTGGAAGAATTTCTACTTGATAGAAAAGTTTAAAGATGGGAAGAAGTTTAGAGGGAGTTAAGATTGAATGGGAGGGGAGGAATGTTCGCCAGAACCGACACTCTCCATCAGAAGCCCAGCTCGCCTCGGTACGCTTGGTAGGAAACTTGACCCATTACCTTTCTGATGATAATCAGCAGATATGGTGTTCCGTTAACGCTACCGGTCCAGCGTCTCCTTAGAATGGCTGTTGCCCGTCAGAAGTAGTGGCGAGGCTCTGTTCGACACACATTCACCTCAGTGGAAAATGTTATAATCCCATGGAACTCGGAAGAGCTTTGTTGTCATGTCAGGAACTCCAACAGCACTCCATCAGAACTCCAGAACTCTAGAAGTCTGACAACTCTCCAACTCCGTGAACTCTGTAACTCCGTGAGTCGTAAGTCACTCTGGGTACCTGTGAGTCCGTGTAGACCAGGAAGTACTGACATTTTAAAGACTCTTTCCCGGTTCACTTTTTGGGATTTTTCATTGGTCAGAAACGACCAGAAGGGGTGTGTTTTTGTGACGTAAGAGGTTAGAGACAGTGAGAATTGTTATGGGACAGCTCAGAAATGTTCTCACAGACCGAGAGGGTTCTGTTTTGGCGTGCCTAAGAAACAGGTGCAAAACATCTCTATTTACGTCTGAGAGGATTCTAAAACATGACAGTTTTAACATAACAACTTGTTTTTCGTTTGACTGTAACCTTGTAAACGCACACACTTGCTCATTCAAAAGCAGAAATCAGAAAAATGCATAATTACTCTGCAACAGCTTTTAACATGAGAATAAAAATCATTACTCAGTTAATAAAATTGATTAGTTCACTGCAACATCTAAAATGGTTTGAACTAAGACACTTTGATTATCAACATTTGTAAGATAGTAATGATAATAAAAAGAGAGTGTTCTTTTCACTTGAATCTTCAAGAAAGAAAGTCTCAGGATGCGTGAACCTGTATTTATGTATTCAAATACATGAAATGACAGTTCCTGTCCCACAAGGTTCTTAAGGTCAAGAGTTTTGACCTTAGACTGGGTTTCGACGTAGGCCTAGTCCACTACATCTGGATGGGGGACAAAACATTTTTCACTTAAAGAAACGGGTCCAAATGACACGATTTAACCTTTGTTGTTGTCATCTACCTGGTTGATTGAGCTTACAACTTTTTTTTTTTTTGTATCATGCAGACGCTGCATGAGCAATGAATTCAGCTGAGCCCTGCACCAGGGTTGCCAGATAGATTTAAATGTCTTATTCACCCCCTCCTTTTCTGGTCACATGTTCAACAAACACAACACACACCTCATCTTAGAATATCTTTACTCAGCACATATGACAGTTTAGGTCAAAATACTATCATTTTAAAGTCACAGTATTATAGTTCAGAATTTCTTATCTGGCAACCTCACTGACATGGAAACTACAGTGTTTTTGTGTAAACCCGCTCATTTTTTGTTTATTACCCCCAATAAACTTTGAAAAAACAAACGTTTCTAGAGGTTGTTCTCGTGTAAACGGACCCTTATGGATGCCTGGTAGATCACTTTGACTTGGTCATTTTAAAAGTAGCTCGCATGCTGACATTTCCCCCACCCCTGCAGAATGTCAGTGTCATTGTGTTTGTATGCAAGTTTTTTTTTTCATGCCATTAGTCTACAGCCAAAGATTAAGAGCATGATTGGATTTTTTTTGCCTCCAAAACATATGCTGTCACTCTCACGTCTGTCCAAACAGGTCTCACTGGTAAATGAGTCTTCGAGGCTCAATGTGATATATCTGTTTAAATAAAGGTTGAATGAATGAATGCTGAAAAAGTGTGGGCACCTCTGTGTTAATATATGAAAGGTTAAAATAGCACAAAGTAGGCAGAAATAGATGAGAAAAAAAAAACACTGTGTGAACGTTGACTCAGCAATGACTCAAAATATTCTCCAAAAACAGGCACCGATTGGCTAGCTTCAGATGCAGGAGAAGGTAAGAGCAATGACTTCATCCCGTAATAACTCCTGGCGTGTATTAAAAAAAATCCCAGATTGATGAAATCTTGAGGTGTAACAGTATCTAAGGGACGGGTTTTCTTTAAACTGCCAGCTGCCAGAGTTTTGCAGTGCAGCTGTTATTAGATAAATGTCCCGTCTTGAGCTCTGAATCGAGATGAAGTTGAGATCAAACATCAAACATACAATGGAAGGGGGGTCCCTGTTTGAAACCTGCCCTAATTATGAGAGGTGGACAGCTGAAGTTCAAATATTTATCCAATTGTAATCCTGACGCTGTATCCATTTCACACGAGAGTGCCTCCTCCGATGGTCCTGACGGACCACGTGGAGGAGCGGGGCGTGAGCAGCCGGAGCGCAGCCACATGTGGGGCTGATTACGAGGGGCCGGGTGTTTACGCGGGCCCCAGATGTTGGCTGTTTAACATGGCACGGGGCAAGTGGTGAGTTTTGACAGCTCGCGGTTTTCGGCTCGATCCACGCTCCGGTTGGCGGGCCGCTGAGATAAAATGTCAAACACGCAGATAAGGGCCAAGTAAATGTGATTACAGCAATTTGGTTTGTGCGCTGCCTGGACGATCTGCCCTCCGTCGGTCAACACTCTGTCTGTGTTTGGGGGGAAAAGATCAGAGCTTCCTGAAAACCACCCACTGGTTCAAGGAGAGGAGAAGAATGGATCAATAAATAGATGAGTAAAACACTGATTGAGGGCAGGATAAGGACATAGACACACTTGATCAGCTGGTTAGGTCATAATAGAAGGAGGAAAGTGTGTTTGTAGACAGGAAACTAGAGTTTAGTACAAAAATGCACTTTGAGTCACTCGTTTGCACATAAGTGAAGAAATAAAAGTTGCAGTGAGTGAAATGTGATTGTGCTGATAGATGATAGAAATGATTAAATGACAGCAAGCAAAGAAGGATAAGAAGGTCAGTTCTGGATGAAGGAATCAATGAAGGGAAGAATGAATGAAAATAAACTGATAACAGGTGGAACAAATGAAATGAAAAGAAGACGGGAAGATGGAAATACTGAGAAAAAACATGGGAAAAACTTGAAAAAACAGAAGTTACCAGGACAAATGGAAGAAAAAAAGAAGGATGGATGATGGAATAAAGCAGAAAGAAAGAGATGAAGAAAAGGGGACAGAAAGATGAAAGGCTGGAAAGAAGGTGTAGTTGTAGTAAAAAAAAAAAAAAACTAATGGAGGCAAATCTCTGTAGGAAGATGGATCATCAAAGTATTTCATTAAAAAGACAAAAATGAAATTATTGAAGCAGAAAGATTAACACAAAAAGGATGAAATGATGAAATAAACTTTTTTATTGTTATTATTGTTTTTAAATAAGTTCAAGTAAAACAAATTAAATCTTAGTAGACAAAAGCATGTCTGGAAATGTTAAGATCAAAAACAAAAGACAAAAGAAAAATGTGACTCGGAGCTAAAAATGTAAGCAAACAAATAAAAAAAAAAATCAAAGAAAAGAAAAAAAAAGGTGAAGTTGTACAAATTTAAAAACAAAGGTAATAAAATGAACCATAAAAGGAAGAAAATGTTAAACAACAAAACAAAACGTAAGATACACAAAACAACAACAGCAGCAGCGTTGGTCTGATAAAGCAGTGTTTCTCAATCTGGGGTCCCAGGACTCATAGGAGTCCGCAACATTTATTTATTTATTTTTTTACCAGCACATAGATTTTTAACAATCCGAAACTGCATCTACTTTATTCAAAATTTTCTAGGGGAGCACCCCCAGACCCCCCCCCCCCCCACACACACACACACACACCACCACCACACACATGCACACACCCATGCTATTCGTGTTTTGACAACTGCATCGTCAGCACAGAAATTTAAGGATGCATCAGGAATGAACTGGCCTACATTACTTATGTAGATTGTGAAGAGGGTGGGTCCTGAGACTGAACCTTGTGGTACACCATTGTTAACAGTTATAGATAACTAGAAGAAGTACTGTTACAAACAGGTTTACAAATTAAGTCCTGTTACTTGGTAGGACTACTGCTGTTACGATTCTGTTCAGTTTTAATTCTGTAATAATTTGAAGAAGTTTTAATACCTTTCTGTTCATTATGTGAATAGGTGGGAAGGTGGTGCAGAGGTTAGAGAAAGTGAGCCTGTGATTGGAAGTTGGTTCAACTCCCCATACAGACAACATCAAAATGTGAGTGGGATAGGTGAAGCACCAACACCTGCCTCCACCCTCATTTGCCCCGCTCTGGCTCCTTGAGCAATGCCCTTAACCCCCACCATCTGCTCCCCCGGGCACCCTAGATAGCAGCTTTCTGCGCCACACAGAGGGCTGTGGTAGCTCGGTGGTCTGTGGTTGCATCAGGAAGGGCATCCGGCGTAAAAAAAATAAAATAAAATTGCCAAGTCTTCATGTGACTTATTTCACTGTGGTGACCCGTGAAGAAGGAAGCAGACGAAAGAAGGGGAAAAATAAGTGAAAAGGTAAAGTTTTAAAGGTGTTTTTCATACTGTTAATTTTCTCAAAACTGTATATTTTGGAAGTTGAAATGAAAAACGTTGTGTCTTGAATGAAAAATACCCCACGTTTAAAAGTTAAAAAAAAATTAACACTAATAAAAAACAGGTCTTAAGTATTTACTTTACACTAATATTTCCATTGCATTAAAGACAAATTGAAGAAAATTATTTAATAAATGTGAGAGTGAACACTGGACCAGCTCTACACTCTCAGCAGGGTCCTGGAGGGTGCGTGGGAGTTTGCCCAACTGTTCTACATGTGGTACGTGGACTTGGAGAAGGCGTTCGACCGCGTCCCTTGGGGAACCTTGTGGGGGGTACTCTGGGAGTATGGGGTACCGGGCCCTTTGATACGGGCTGTTAGTTCCCTGTATGACCGGTGTCAGAGCCTGGTCCGCATTGCTGGCAGTACGTCGGGCTTATTCCCGGTGAGAGTTGGACTCCGCCAAGGTTGCCCTTTGTCACAGATTCTGTTCATAACTTATGGACAGAATTTCTAGGCACAGCCAAGGTGTTGACGGGATCCGTTTCGGTGGCCTTAGGATTGCGTCTCTGCTTTTTTCAGATGATGTGGTCCTGTTGGCTTCATCAGGCCGTGATCTACAGCTTTCGCTGGAGTGGTTCGCAGCAGAGTGCGACACGGCCGGGATAAAGATCAGTTCCTCCAAATCCAAGGCCATGGTCTTGAGCCGGAAAAGGGTAGAGTGCCCTCTCCAGGTCAGGGAGGAGGTCCTACCCCAAGTGGAGGAGTTCAAGTATCTTGGGGTCTTGTTCACGAATGAGGGAAAAATGGAATGTGAGATTGATAGGCAGATAGGTACAGCGTCTGCAGTGAAGCGGGCGCTGTACAGGTCTGTCGTGGTGAAGAGAGAGCTGAGTCAAAAGGCGAAGCTCTCAATTTACCGATCGATCTATGTTCCTACCCTCATCTATGGTCATGAGCTTTGGGTTACGACCGAAAAAACGAGATCTCGGATACAAGCGGCCGAAATGAGTTTTCTCTGCAGGGTGTCTGGGCTCTCCCTTAGAGATCGGGTGAGAAGCTCGATCATCCGGGAGAGACTCAGAGTAGAGCCGCTGCTTCTCCACGTCGAGAGGAGCCAGTTTAGGTGGCTCAGGCATCTGGTTAGGATGCCTCCTGGATGCCTCCCTGGTGAGGTGTTCCGGACATGTCCCACCGGGAGGAGACCCAGAGGAAGACCCAGGACACGCTGGAGGGACTATGTTTCTTGGCTGGCCTGGGAACGCCTCGGGATTCCCCTGGAGGAGCTGGCCCAAGTGGCTGGGGAGAGGGAAGTTTGGGCCTCCCTACTTAAGCTGCTACCCCTGCGACCCGACCCCGGATAAGCGGAAGAAAATGGATGGATGGAGTTATGAGGGGGTCCCTGAACCCAAAAAGTTTGTGAACCCCTGATCAAAACAAGTTAAAAATGAAAATAATTTGCAAACGGAAAAAAACAACAATAACAACAACAATGATGTTGGTCTGATAAATAAAGAAAATAACAACAACAATAATAATAATAATAATAGATAAATGATGGTATTAACTTATCCAAAAAAGTTTAAGCTGGTCCTCTGGATGTTAAAAAAAACCCAAAAAACAAAGCACAAAGGACGTTTTGAATGTCCAGAGGACCAGATTGAACTTTTTTGGATTTTTCTACCTGGATTATTGAGCATGCATCAGGATATAACCTTATATTTCATATACATAAATGTTTCTGTTCAGTTCTTTGAGATGACTTCTGTTGTGACACGGCGCTATATAAATAAACCGAGTTGAATTGATAAAGAACAGAAAACCAGTAATTGGATATAAATATCAAACCAATTTACACGAAAGGAAATTCAATAAACCAAGGTAAATTTAAAAGTCTAACCTCGATCCCACAAAGAATAATTTAAAGGAGCTAAAAACAAACTAAAAGCTGTAACAGAGATAACAAAGAGCCCAAAGAAATGTTTGTGAAGAGCTTAAAGTAAAAGTTGTGTTGACAAATAGATGTGAACAGGACTAATGCTCATATCATCTATAAATAATGAGCATGTCTGCTTTGAGTTGATCAAGGTGAGTTCAAAAACACACAAAAAAAGCTGATATGTCTGAGTATCTGCAGGCTTGAGGGCAAACAGACATTTCAGAATATGCTGCTGTCAATTAAATATTCCCAGCCAGTGGTGGGGGGGAGAGATCAGGTGACTGGCATATAAATAGGCCGTCCGCCATCGGTTCGTCTCAGCCGCCTCCTTGACAGGATCAGAGTGACTGAGGACTGACTCTGATGTCACTTGAAATCAGGACAGCTGTCGCTGAGGGACCTGCGACTCGGCGGTGAGCCTCGGAGTGTCCCCGAGACACGGACAGGGAGGGAGAGGTTTACATCTGTTCCCTCCGAAAGGGCGGAGAGGTGTGGAGTTCGACGCCGGCGAGATGTAAAACAGGCAGGCGGCGGTTTTACCGACGCTGCTGGAGGCGATGCGCACCTGAACAAGCGTTAATCTCAAACACACACGAACGTTTGTAAATAAGCACAAACAAGAAGGAGAAAATCCCAAAAGGATACATACCTTTATCGACATTTATCTATCCGACATTCTTCCAAGAAGGTAAACAAGCAGCTTCCTTTTCATTTATGTTTAAATACTTTTTAACAAGAAACATATGAGCAGAACCACTCTCACCGAGTTGGCCTGAGGGAAGATCTGCAGGAGGGAGGAATCCATCATTACACCTTGACTATGAGTTTTCTCCTCATACATTCTTTGTGCCTCAAAACCTTGGTTACTGGATAGGACAATGTTCAGTCAATTCATCTGGATGGTTTATTTTTTCTTTTTTTTTCCCCTAGACATTTCGTCCTTCATCCAAAGGACTTTGTCTGTCCGAGGAGTCACAAACAAACAGGAGTCCCACAAGTACCACACTCCACATTTTGTCAGTAGTAGTAGTTTTTTCAGTATAGTAGTTTTTTTTTTCCCCACTATGGGAGTGTGATACTTGTGGGACTCCAGTTTGTTTGTGGCTCCTTGGACTGAAGAAGTCCCTTGGACAAAGGATAAAACATCTCAGCAAAAAAAAAAAAAAACTATCCAGATGACCTGACTGCACATTGTTAGATTTGTACCTGGATTACTGAGCATGAACTTTGGTGTCTTGTTATAGGAAGGATTTATTTTGAAACGGAGGCAAAAATGTACTTCTTACTACGTATTTGAGGTTAATTAAATGCATTGTACGTTTTCAACTTCACTTTATGTCTTTAATTGCCTGATTTTTCATGTTGTGAAGGCTGTGTTACATCTTGTTTTAATTTCATTCAACCTTTATTTAAACAGGTTAGTCCCATTGAGCCACAAGGACTCATTTACAAGAGAGACCTGGATTTTAACAAAGAGTGATGACAACAGTGGACAACAATGACAACCATAAAAGATGCATACACATTTAAGGTTTTTTTTTTTTTTCTTCTTCTATTCTAGTCATTTGTTTCGGTGTTCTACTTTAATGTTTTTGGCTGTATCCAGGGCTTAATTTGAGCCAAATCCTGCCGGAGCAGGATCCGGGAACTCTCTTATTTTGATGGGATGCTTTCAGGTAACAGTTTGCTTGTGTTACATATGTCCTCAGTGAACTTAACAAAACCTTAATCTTGGTCTCTGGGTGGACAAAGATTTGTTTCAGCTGCTCAAAGACAAGCAATCCCAGAAACAACTCCTTATATGGAATTGTTTACTGTTTGTTTGCATATTTTAGACACCACGCTATTATCAGTTTAAACCAGTTATGACCTGTACAGGCCTACACAAAGTTCACCACTGACTCAATCAGGTTGCACTCCGCCCCAAGCTAAGGGCAGAGTCTAGAGTCGGAGAAAGCAGTTTCTTTGGGAGCTCGGGACTTTGTTTCCTGTTCCTGGTCGCGGTGGGTCAGACGAAGTCTCAGGGCTGAAAACCTGTACATTTGCTCTGCCTTAAAACAAATTAAATGGTAAAACTTTATTCTTCTCAGCTATTATTTGTGTCGGCGCGAGTCTTCTCTCCACCTGGGAAATTAAAGAGCCGGCTTCTAATGCCATGGTCGAACTGAAACACTTGGATCTGGTAACGCTCAGGTTTACTAATAATAAAGTTATGTAAGGAAGCTTATAATTGGAACCATGATAGCAGGGTTTCTGCTTATTGGCATCGGCAGATTCCTATGTTATCGACTATAACTGCAGAGTCTGTGTGAAGGTTTGGTTCGTGCTTCGAGTACTCAAAATCATCTGATTTATGAGCTAAATCGTAAGATGGAAGCCATTTGTGAGAATCGCAGGCCACCTGTGGCTTCTGGGCTCACCAGCATGTTGGAGACAACCTTGGAGGAGGCTCATAAGAGCCTCACAGACCAGTGGAATGCCCACACATCTGGCCATTTTGGAATCGAATGTACCAGTAGGACTCATTCAACCTTTATTTAGACAGGTAAATCCCATTGAGCCTCGAGAACTCATTTACAAGAGAGACCTGATCTCTACAAAACAAGAGACCTGATTTCAACACAACTCAAGGCTGAAAAGAAAAAAAATGTCTTGCCTGAAAAAAAAAAAGTCAACAATTGTGGATTATCAGACTCTGACTACCCTGGTTGGCCTTGAATCAGGCCAACTTATCACATTTCTCCTGGGATATGTGTAAACTAATGGTACAACTGGTAGAGCTGCTGCCTCTTGGCGAGCAGGTCCCTGGTTCAAATCCTGGTCCAGGGGCCTTTCTGGGTGGAGTTTGCATGTTCTCTGTGCATGCGTGGGTTTTCTCAGGGTACTCCGGTTTCCTTCCACAGACCAAAAACATGCATGTTAGGCTGATTGGTAACTCTAAATTGTCCCTAAGTGTGAGTGAGAGAGTGAATGGTTGTCTCTATGTGGCCCTGTGATGGACTTGCGACCCGTCCAGGGTGTACCCCGCCTCTCGCACAGTGATTGCTGGACATGGGCACCGGCGACCCCCGTGACCCAAAATGGAAGAAGCAGGTAAAAGATAATGGATGGATGGATGGATATGTGTAAACTAAGGAAAAGCTATTCCTAACACCCCCCACCCACCAACTTCTGTGAAGGCTTAGCAGAGCTGTATTGGCTAACAACATCTTATCAGGACTATGGACTATCTGGAAGTGCTTCATGGACAAATCTCACCATCTTGCTGTCAAATGCATATGTAATGTGTTTATAAATGTGCTTGCTGCTAGAGTTTTTTGATGTCTCATCTCAAATCGTGTCCTGAAAAGATGTGAAGAGATCTTTTTTTGTAATACCACTATCCTATCCTCACAGTCATTTCCCCTTTTCTATCTAAAAAGTATTCTTTAAAAGTAAATTATAAATATTAATTGGTTTGGTATTTTGACATTTGTGTGCCTAAGCATTGTGTTGTGTGTGTTCCCGTATCAGTGATGGCCTCAGTGAACCTTGGTCTCACACTGCTACTTGCGTTCCGGCATAGTTTGGTTTACAAGTTAAGCACTGGCTATATCTAAATGTTTTATTAACAAAATACTTGTGGAGTTAAGCTGATTCAAAATGTCTGCCACCGCCAAGTAACCTTAAAAACATAGAATTGGCTATAACACATTCAGCTGCACAGATATGGAGTTAAACGTTTGTGTGGTAGTTCCCGAGTTAAACAGTTTTTCCGAGCTGAATGCACAATATGTGATTAAAATCTGAAACATTTAGGAAGTAATCATCAGATCTATGACTAAATAAATGTTGGATCCCACGCAATTCAATATGGCCACCACAACCAAGGAACCTTAGTAAAAACTAAAATTGCCACAATTCAAACTATTTTACCGATGTTGTGGTAGTAGTTGAAAGTAATTCACTACACAAACTTTGAGCAGCAGTCAGTTATTCTTTGGCCACTGATTCAAGCGGTGTAAAGGATCAGTGGAGCTAATAGGTTTCATGATGCGTTGACATTTAACTTTCTAAAATGTATTTATTTCATTATTTTAAAATGTTTTAAAGTTTGACAATTGTAAAGCATTTTGATCAGCTTTGTTCTCTTTTTTTTTGGCATAATATATTTTTTTGGCACACCATGATGTGTAACATCACACAAAAGTTCATTTTCATGTTTTGACCAAAATGTCTTCAACTTTCTCATTTCTCAGCTTAGAAGATGATCTAAAACTCTGTCTGAATAGGCAGCGGATGATATGCATTCCTTCAAGGAATGCTTGGCTTTTACTTTGGAATTTTTCATGTATTATAATTAAAAAAAACAAAAGTATATATTTTGTGCTTGCACTCATACCTATTGAGAAGGTGTATATTGTCCCTGGTACTCTGTTTCCATTCCCAAGCTGTAGTAATTAATTATATATTTAAAGAATGATGTAAAAATAAAAAATAACATCAGGTTAATTTATAAATCAAGCTTTCACACAAAGTAATTAAAATTACCCCCTGCTGTTACGCTAAACTGATTAATACATGATTGAATTAATAATTAAAAACAATATTTTAATGAATATAAGTTTGGATTGGGCCACTTTAACTACTTTATTCACTTTAAGTACTTTTTCTCTTTGTAGGGTCCTTTTTTTTTTTACTTCGGTGGAATACAGATTATAGGATATTTTTCAGCAGCTGTTGGCTCGTAGTGAAAATATTTGTGTCCATGTCTCTGTGTTTGTCCATAGTGTTGGCAAAATATCATGAATATTCATTAGTTATGAATGAGTTAGCATTACTGGGGTATTTGTCATAACTAATCAAGTTTTCCAAAAGTATTCATTAGACTGACTAACAAAGAAAAAACTGTTTTTGGAGTAAACCGTGTTGAAGATAGCAGAGTAATTTTATCAAACACCAAAATGGCCATATCTTAGCGAAATTTACAAAAAAATACACCAAAGTTTGGTGCGGTAGTAGCCGAGAGTGAACCCATCTTCTGATCGGATTTTGTGAGATCTTGCAATATCTCATTCGATCACTTATGACTTAATTTACAAGCTTCCTCTGAGCAGCGGATGATCTTACCGTAATTGTCGTTCTACAAGCCACTACTTTTTTCCTTACACTTTGTACCTCACGGTTTATATGCAGGAGCATCTTATTTATATATATTTTTTTCATAATTTTCAAAATTTATATTTTTATATTTTATTTTGAAGGACTTCCTGCCACTGACTGACATTTTCCTTTGACAGAGTTGGGCAATCATTACTCCCAGCACCTCGCAGGCATTTGTGATACAGAGAGAATGCCCTCAGGTAATCAGATGGACAAGGTCTTTTGCTCACGGTTTCAAAGACCGTAACTCCACCCACTCTGTCATCATGTGACCAGAAGTCTAACCTGAATGACTAACAAGGTACTCTCGAGGACCATCCCCCAAAACAGATGTGCATTAATTTCCTCAGATAGTTCCCGTGTTGCTTATTGTATTTTGCGCTTCACACACAGACCTGTTCATTTGTTCAGCGATAATGGAAAATGCACGGAGAATTTCTTATGATGCAGCTTTCATGTTAAAAGCTCTCGGCTGTCGAGGGCGAAACAGAGTTGCAGCCCGTAAGCTTTGCATCCACGTAAGTCGATTGTCAGGATTGGAGATGCAAAGCAGTCAAGTGTGGTACATGCTTTAACAAAAGTTTTTAAATGATTTCTATGTCTGTAAATGTGTGTTTAAATACCGGGATCTCATTTTAAAGTCACATCCGAACACAAAGCAGAGAAACAGGAGTCTTGCCCCCTCCTCTTCCGTAGATGAGAGCTCAATGGTGGACAAGACGGCAGAATTGTTTTTTAAAGCAGTCAGTCAAAATTGGTACTTATTTAAATAAAAGTTTTTTTTTTTTTTTTTACTTTCTGTGTATGGTAGATGTGTGTTTAAATACCAGTATCTCATTTAAGATTAAACAGGGGCATTAAAGGCAAAGGAGACAACGGGACGGAATAAAAACAACAAGAATGGGGAGGGAGGGGGCTTTTCTTCCTCATGAGCAAGGCTGATCAGAAATCATGTCAAATTTATTTAGAAAGTACATTTAAAAACAGCCGTTGTTAACAAAAGTGTTTACCGATAAAAACTAATGGTACTAATTTAATTAATTAGTTCTTGTTCTTGCGGTACAAAATTTTAAAAATTTTAAATAATTTCAGTTACTTAGGTGTTTGACACTGTTCTGTCCAGTGATTTTTGCTTATATAGTTATTGTGTTCATGTTGAAGGTGTAATGGTTGTAACCATGAGTCGGACAGCGAAGCATCATGGTGACTTGTGACAATCTTGCAGTCTAAGTGTGTTAAAACAAGCTATATTGTGTGAATCTTCATCTACTGGCTGGTTCTTGTGCTACAAGAAAGCTGCACATTATGCTGGAACAGTCTGGGGACACAGATTTTGACGATGAATGGTGGATGCCCGTTGCTAAATAATCAGAGTGTCTTATTTATGTACAAAATTATGATTAATCTTATATTTAATAAGTACGGCTTAGAGACAGGTGCGTTCTAAAGTCCGACAATTACAGTAATTAAAATTTCTGTTATGAAAGGTGGTGGGTGATATACATTCTAGGTCTTTACTCCATCCATCCATTATCTTCCGCTTATTTCAAAGTCGGATCGTGGGGGCAGCAGCTTGAGCAAGGAGGCCCAGACATCTCTTTCCACAGCCACCTCTTCCAGCTCTTCTGGGAGGACTCCAAGACGTTCCTAGGCCAACCAAGAAACAGTCTCTCCAGTGTGTCCTGGGTCTTCCACGGGGTCTCCTCCCAGTCGGACATACCTGAAGCACCTCCCTAGGGAGGTGCCCAGGAAGCATCCTTACCAGATGCCTGAACCACCTCAACCTTTGATGTGGAGGAGCAGCGGTTCTACTCAGAGTCTCTCCCTGATAACTGAACTTCTCACCCTATCTGTAAGGGAGAGTCCAGCTACCCTCCGGAGGCATTTCAACTGCCTGTAACCGCAATCTCATTCTTTTGGTCACTACCCAGAGTTCGTGACCATAGGTGAGGGCAGGAAAGTAGACCGACCAGTAAACAGAGTTTCGCCTTACTGCTCAGCTCCCTCTTCACCACACTGGACCAGCACAGTCTGCAATACTGTAGATGCTGCACCAATCCGTCTGTCAATATCACGCTCCATTCTTCCCTCACTCATGAACAAAACCCTGAGACACTTGAACTCCTCCACTTGAAGCAGAACCTCGCCCTCAACCCAAAGAGAGCAATTCACCCTTTTCCATCTGAGGACCTCAGATTTGAAGGTGTTGATTCTCATCCATAGGGCTTTAATGTTAAATTAATTAAACTGAGTCTTTCACACAGTAACTTGGAGATGTTTCTCTTTCTACTTACTGTGGGTGTATTTTCATCAAACTGGTTTTCTCTCCAGATCTGGGAACTAAGCTTGAATAACACTAAGGTGGAACAATCTTTACAGAAACATTACAATCGCTGAGGGGCAGTAAAACTGTCAAATAAAAATCTCTTCATGTCAACCTCTTCATGTCAACAGTCATAAAAAATAATTCATGTGTTTATACGTAACTTGAAAAACAGAAACAGACTGAAAAGTTGTAGAGAAAGCATCTCTCACCACGTAGCTCGAGTCAGGAGAAAATAAATGCTTGTTCATAACTAAATTGTCTTCATATATAACTTTCGTCTGGATGAAACCAGTTGGTTAGAAGACAACAGGTACGCTCTGCATGCTTTCTGGAGTAATTGTTATCCCTGAGCCTCCGGATGATTGTTCCGTTTTTATTAAAACAAGATATATTGACTTGCAAACCCCGTCTCCCAGAGCAATAACACACAGCTCAGCTGCAGCACACACACAGTAAAAATGGAACAACCTCAACAAACTTGTTCAAACAGATGGAAAAACTATTTAATGACAGCTAAACACAAAATTACCTCCCAATTCCCTAACCGGGTTAAAACAGTCCAACATATTTCTGTCTGATGCGCACGGTAAATATTACATGTTTCAGAAGAAGCCAGGTTTTCCTGTTCTTTTTAAGCTTATAAAATTCTTAGTATTTTACCCATTATGCCATTCTCCTGTGATCCCTGGGAAAATCAGCACACCCTTTATAATTATTGCACCAACTGCTGACTGACAAGGCTCATTTGCCTTCGCAGCGAGAGGTTGTCTCCTTCCTTAGGTACCTCTGTTGTGCTCATGCCCTCCTCTTGTCACTACAAATTCCCATCTTTACCTACGCAGCCGGTGGCGCCTTCAAATATGGATATGCAGCCTGCTTAAGGAGAGCACCATCAGGAGAAACAGGGACAGGAAATGCTCAGAGGGGATTAGATTTCTGGGCAGATTTCAAGTTTCGAACTGGGTGAGACAACAACATAAAGCTTGCTTTATAGCATGACAATTTTTGTAGATAAAACGTATAAGTAATAGATGTGAGGGTGTAAAATTCTTTCCATAAGCTGCTGAGAAGCACACTAGGAGGAAAATGTTTACATGGGGTTGCCTGATTCATGTGAGTTAGCTGTATGTTGTCATGCCTAATTGGTCAAAGGTATACTGTACAGCAAATGAGAACTTAGTTTACATCACATTGTTATCCCTAATAAACAGTATTATTTTATAATAAAAGGCCCAGAAATCCTTGAAAGAATGTACATCCCCTGACACCTTGCATGCAAAAGTTTCAGACTGAGATCATGTTAATATTGTGCAATGCAGGGGTGGAAGCAATGCAGTACAAATACTCATGTTACAGTAATTAAGTAGATTTTTTTGGATACTTGTACTTTTAAGAGCAATTTTTTTCAAGTGTGTAAGTTTACTCATCCTTAGGTACAATTTAGACCATGTAATCTACTTAGTTGTGTTTAAAATTAGAAGTCACTACTGAGTACGGCAGCAATTTGAATTAATATTCAAACCGTTCATCTGCATCTTTTTAGCCAATAAGGCTCTCAGATCGCGAACGCGCCAATTACCTATGACGTAAGCAAAGGACAACTCTGTAGAGGGTCAATAATGGACTGAAAATTTGGAGAAAAAGCCAAAATGGAAACAGAGGACAATAATGTCAACAGAGAAAATGACGAGGTAATGACTGAGGACGAGTGCCCATGGCCGTACCTCGAATAATTTTTCATGTACAGAGGGTGAAAAGCAGATGGCGTACAGATGCAAACTTTGTTTGATCTCTACGGTGATAGCAGCTTACAAGACTTCAGCATCTAATCTCAAAAACATATTGTGGTATACAAGATTTTAGTATGATATTGCTTTTTTAACTGTTTGCATGTGTGGGTTATTAGTTTGACTAAGTATGCAAAAATCTTAGATATTGTCACTGCCATCGGTTTCCCTGGTACTAAAATAAAACGGTGCTTCTGAACGTCTGAGAAATGTGCTTTGAATGTAGCTATTATATACAGTAAATCAAACTGAATGCCTTCTATTGACAACACAATAAAACATCAGTTAGTTAAAAAGTAATACTCTGAGTTGTTTTTGAGAGGAGAACTTTATACTTTTCCTTAAGTATTTTAATAACACCAGTACTTTTACTTTTAATTGAGTACAATTTAAGCAGCGTAACAGTACTTGGACTTGAGTACAAATTCTCAGTACTCTTTCCACCTCTGGTGAAATGGTAGCCATTTTGGTTGAACCTTGAAAATAACATGCAAAGCAAATTTTAGCTTTCCTGGGGAAGCGCCCTGGGGGACGCCTCTTTAGGGAAGTTTTCTGTGCATGTCCAACTGTGAGGAGACCCCACAGAAAACACAGGACACGCTGGACAGATTGTTTCTCCACTGGCCTGGGAACATCTTGGAATCCTGCCAGAAGAGCTGGAAGAGGTGGCTGTGGAAAGAGATGCCTGGGCCTCCCTGCTCAAGCTGCTGCCCACACGACCAGACTCCAGAACAATTGGACAGACAGATGGATCTGTAAACTTAACTGAGTTTAAGTTTTAGTTTATGTTTTGTAAGGGTGAAAGTCTTTAGTTAATCAGTTAAAGGTGTACAGTAATACATTTTTTAGTTTTGTTAAAATCCATCCACTAGTTTGTGATATAGATCTATATCAGAGATATTTCATAAATATAGCAGAGCTATTTTGCTAACAGACAAGCAAACACACACAAGCAACAAAATGACTGCTTGACTTGAATATTTATGCGGCTGGAGTTTTTTTTTTTTTTTTACAACAATGTGATAGTTGATCATGTGACATGGCAGATGGCTCTAACAGACAGGTAGCTGGTATGACAACATCAGAATCATGAAGGCCTGTCCTCATCCCGGCTGTCCCCCAGTGTCACAAAAAGAGAGGATGCCTCCTCTGTTAACACTGACTCCGTCTGTCTGAGCAAAGTGAGCACATGGTTCATGCATAAATCAGCAGCACGGTGATCCCAGGTTGTCCCTGGATGCACCGCCTCCAGTGAACAGGCTACCGGAGACGTGCCATTATGCCTACGCTTTGAGCCGGTCGGCGCTAAACAAATATGAAAACGCACCACTTTGTGTCACAGGTTTTTACATTCAACACGGCTCACGTGAAAGCAAGGGGAACCTTTTGGCCCATCTGTGTACTAAAAAGGTGGGCGGGCCTCGGGGGATGGAAGCCATTACAGATGGGGATGTAACACTGCTGCCTAAGATTTATAACCCTTCCACCTAAATGTGGGTTTGGATTAGAAATTCAACTTGACTGGGTTATGTATTCATTTTCACTAAAAACAAAGTTTTCTACCACAGGTCACTGTCTAAACAAACAAAAGCTGACTATGCTCAACATTTTCTTTGTGAATGAGTGAAACTGCAGCAGGAGCTCTGAACGAGCTCAGAATGAGTACATCGGTGCTGGTAAAAGTAAAACTGGGTCGACTAAACAAGTAATGGTAATCGCCGCAAGGCAAACAAACTCCATAATATGGAAGAATATATGAATGTTTTGATGAGAGTTATCTGATGTGCTTTTGAAGACCTTCCTTTGACTTTACCCCATTACTATCCCAAAACACTTATGTTAATTGTACACTATGAAATCATATCCTGAATAATTTATGAACAGCATAAAAACGGCTCTGGTAAACTTATTTACGGTCTTTCTAAATGAATGCACCTACTGTATGGGATCCTGCTGTAGAGATATATAATAAAAAAGATCATCTGCATAGGATGACAAGCTCTGTGTTCAGTGTGGCGATCTTGTCTTCCTCAAATCCCCCCCCCCCAACACGGGATTAATAAAGTATCTATCTATCTATCTATCTATCTATCTATCTATCTATCTATCTATCTAT
>NC_056520.1:15804793-15810915 GCF_014905685.2 Nematolebias whitei
TATCTATCTATCTATCTATCTATCTATCTATCTATCTATCTATCTATATCTATATCTATATCTCTCTCTCTCTATCTATCTATCTATCTATCTATCTAACTAACTTGCGGGTTCAGATTTGAGCCCAAGTTATGTCAAAAAGAGTATCAGATGTAAAATATTTATCAGATTGTCTGTACAAGTTAGCTCATTGTGGCAAACCCTGCAAAGGGAAGTAGCCTATGGAAGGAAGGAAGGATCTGCATCAGGCGACTAATAGTGCTCTCCATCCATCCATCCATCCATCCATTACCTTTACCTGCTTCTACCTTTCTGGGTCACGGGGTTCAGTGGTGCCCATATTTAGCCATCACTGTGTGAGGGGTAGTGTACACCCTGGACCAAATAGGTATGTCTGCAGACAAAATAGGCATTCCCAAAGGAAGGCGTATCTAAAGAACTACACCTGATTTGATGAACAAACAAAACAAGGTGTCACTAAAGAACTAGACCAGATTAGACGGAAGAAAAAAAAGGTGTTACTAAAGGACTAAACCTGATTGGACCCCCCCCCCCAAAAAAAACAACAACAACAACAACAACAACAACAACAACAACAACAAGAAAACAACAACAAAAAGGAGTTACTAAAGAATTAAACCTGATTGGACAAACTAAACAAGGCGTTACTAAAGAACTACACCTGACTGGATGAAAAAAAATAAGGCATTACTAAAGGACTACACCTGATTGGAATAATACCTACATTTATATACAAATATATATATATATATATATTACATTATAATAATGATACTTAAACTAGCTTTGGGACAAAGGATGTTTCCTTTAACTTCACATTTTCTTGTTCAATCTTTTAAATCAGTCACTGCAGATGAGTGATTGTCAGTTTCTGTAAGATTTCTGCAACTGGAGCAGATGTTTCTGTTTACTGGTTAACTTCCTCAGCTGTCTCACATTTTAAGGGTCAATCCTACTCCATGTTTCAGCTCCTTTCATAGATCAGATCTCATAGAAAATACTTCTAAAGAGCAAATTTAGTTTTTAGCTTTTGTTTTGGGCTGTTATCTCATTACATGACTCATGATCTTTAATTAAGACCAGACTTTTTGACAAATGGGAGAAGGTTTTGCTTCAGATGCTTCATATTTCATTGTACCTAGACCACTCTCAAGCCATCCTGTGTCAGGTGCAGCCTACAACCCAAGAACAAAAGAAAATCTTCCAACATTTTTCAGTCAGGTCATCTGGACAGTTTCTTATTTGTGTGTGCTGAAACATTTCACCTTCGATCCGGAAGGCTTCATCAGTCAAGGAAACGCACAACACAAAACTGATTCTTCTCCCAACAGCTTACTCCAAAGTGGAACAAACCAGTTATGTTGGTGCTAAGATGGTCTCTTAGCACCACTTAGAGAATCTTCTTGTGTTTGACAGCAGCTATAATGCCGTTTCTTGGAAACCTTCAAGTTAAAAAAAGAGCTGATGTAACTTAAGAGCCAGCAAATATAGCTAGCCAATCAGTGTTTGCTTTTTTATAAAGACGTATTCTTTAGAAACACCCACTTTCAGTTTGCAGAGAGCCCCCTCTCACCTGGACAGGTTGCAAGTCCATCACAGGGACACAAGAGACAAATGAGAAACAACCATTCATACTCCCACTAACACCAAGGGACAATTTTAGAGTTATAGTGCTCTCCACTCATACTGTGCATAGAACGCAATAGCATTAACGATTGTGCAACAACAGTCCTCTTACGAACAATTCTAGTAGCTTGAAAAGGTATCTATCACAGTGCATGTCAGCCATGTTTTAGCTAAAAAAAAAAAGAAAAATGGCATTGGCTTCATCAGGAGGACAATAAAACATTGTGCCTATGAATAGTGACTGTCACTACAGCCATTGTCCTCACATGGACGGGTATTTGTGGCACTTTTTTAGTCAGAAAACACAGCCAGAAAAGTGTCATAACTGGATTAAAGCAAAGAGATTAGCAATATATGGGCAGGTAAAAGGGAAACCAGGGATCTATGTCTACTCCAAATATTTTATTGAAGGTAAAGGACCAAGATTTAGCCAATGTTTAAACTGAATAGTTGTGTATATCCAGAAGTCATACATCTCCAACTCTGATTCGTTTTCGGATAAGATAACACACCATCTCTTCACTGAAGCCATGTTATTTGTACAAACATCCAAGTTACTTGTGAGAGGGTAGTGCTTTATCTATGCAACTACTTTGTAGTATACACGACATAATGTGTGGAGAGCACTATTTCAAGACAGCATTTTTAAATCCACTTTGTTTTCAGAAATATGGCTCCCTTATACAATTATTTCAATCAACACCTTTTACGGGGAATCTTTTGTGATTGAATTGTTCCTGCTGATTATTCAAACTTGGCCTTGTTCTCCATCACACCTTGTTTGGCATGAACCACCTTCATCCAACCACATCAGCAGTTAATTGGTTCATTTTCTCAAGCTGAATCTTCTTAAGATTGCAGGAAGACGTTAAAAAGGTGGGGGAGCTGAAGGAAGGAAGAGATGAAGGGAGAGAGCTGAGAAAAGTCACTTCTGATGGTATTATTTCTGTAAATACAGCATGCCGGGGCTCCTGAGTGGTCATGACAGTCAATTTTTCATTTCAGTGTGCTTGTAAGGTGTCTGGTTCCAACCAGCCGTCTAGATGACATTCCACCGGCGGCCATGAGGGTATAGCACCAACACACACATGAACACCCCCCGCACACCCCTCTTCTTTCATCTTGTTAATGGACATTCCTCCACAAACGTCTGCGAGTCTACCTGACTGCAATCCTTTAAAGTTTAATTCACTCTACATTTAGCTCTGGTCATAAATACCATATTAGGTAGCAGCAGCATGTTTTATGTGCTCCCTATGGTCGTGCTTTTGTTTTAATGAAGCCATTTGCAACTTATGAGCAGAAAAAAGAGGGGAAGAAAGTCACATATTAGATGGGATAGATCAGTCAAATCTATTCCCACACTGTGTTTTATACATGCGCAGGAATAAAATGAGGCCATTGCCCATCCACCGGCAAACGAAGGAGCACTGTATCCTGACGTCTTTTTTTTTCAGTTCTTGATGATTTAAACAAGCCTCTTATAGCACTCTGACTGCTGGTTTACTGCAAATCATTGACTTAATCACATCATTCACCTGCAGCTACGCATTTGTTCTGGTGATGATGGGGTGCTTAGAGAAAATGATGTTGGTGCCAGGTAAGGACAAATATTTGGGAAGGATGCACACTAGAAAAAGAGCCTGGAAACCTTTAAGTAACTTGTTCTTTGCAATTCATTTGCTGTTTTTTAGTTCTTAACAAACACGGCCCTATTACTTGGGACTTCCGACAGGAAAGGCTGGCAAACATGTAAATGTAGCATCTATGTGTGTTTATACATCTATCGGTTATCAAAATAACTCAGCTTTAAATAAACTTCTCAAAAAACTAATTGGATGTACAAAAAAACCCACTAAAATGGCTTCAACAATAATTTTACAAACATGGAGCTGAATTTGAGTAAGTCATCCTGAATACATACTCTGAACACTAACCCATTTTGTAAGATCTCAGATGGGGGAGTGGCGGCAGAAAGGTTCGAGAAGGAGCAGCATATGATTGGAGGGTCGCTAGTTCAACACCCCTGGACTGACAACATCAAATGTGTTTGGGAAAGGTGAAGCACCCGTACCTGCTTCCACCCTAATTTACCCCACTCTGGATAGAGTTGAATTCGGGTCTAAAAAATCTGACCCGGCCCGAGCCCATAATTTTTTTTTTTTCTGAATCCGACCATCTATCCATCCATCCATCCATCCATTTTTTTCCGCTTATCCGGGGTCGGGTCGCGGGGGTAGCAGCTTAAGTAGGGAGGTCCAGACTTCCTTCTCCTCTGCCACTTGGACCAGCACCTCCAGGTGAATCCTAAGGAGTTCCCAGACCAGGCAAGAAACATAGTCCCTCCAGTGTGTCCTGGGTCTTCCTCTGGGTCTCCTCCTGGTGGGACGTGTCCGGAACACCTCACCAGGGAGGCGTCCAGGAGGCATCCTAACCAGATGCCCGAGCCACCTCAACTGGCTCCTCTTGATGTGGAGAAGCAGCAGCTCTACCCTGAGTCCCTCCCGGATGACAGAGCTTCTCACCCTAACTCTAAGGTAGATTCCATCCAGACACCCTGCGGAGAAAACTCATTTCGGCCGATTGTATTCATGATCTTGTTCTTTTGGTCGGGTTAGAAATTCCAACTCTAGCTCTGGATCCTTGAGCAAAGCCCTTAAAGCTGTTCATCAACTAATACCTGGGTGCCTTCGAAGGCACGTGTGTGTTGCATGTGCAATGGGAAAAATGCAGAGAATAAATTTCCCCATTGGCGATTAATGGAGTACACTCTTTATTTATATATATATAAATATAAATATAAATATTTGGATCAAAACACCTCCCCTTATTGTTATTAGATTATTTAATTATTTTAAATGTCAGGAAACGCGGGAAGTGGTTTGCATTCTTTCAAGATCTATAGCAGGGCTATTCAACTAAACTGCTCAAGAGGCCACAATTTTTGAAAAGCAAGAGCTCAGAGGCCAGACATCCAGTAGTTAATGTCATTAAATAAGTTTGTTTTGCAGTTTAAAATCTAGTTTAATTTTAAAATGAACCCACTTGAGGACCAACTTGAGTTCATCTGTGGGCCTGATTTGGCCCCCAGGCCACCAATTGAATAGCCCTGGTATATAGTTTATGATTATTTTAACTGTTAGGCACAGAAAACTAACTCCTAATCTCGAAAGTGACAACAAACTGTTGTGAGCTTAAAAAATGCTTCTTTTTTTGTTTTTGTTTAAGTCTTATTGTTAAACACACAATCCTTTCAGTTTGGGATCTTCACATCTTAAGCAGATGCTTCTTATTGTATATGCTAAACACAACCACGAACATGCAAATTTATGGAGGTTTTAAGTGGCACCTCACTTGAAATGTAAGGAAGCTATGCAAAATCTTTTTATTCAGGAAAAGTCTCGCATCAAAGTTATCGGTCGGAGCTTTGAACGTTGGGATGTGGCATCTTTTGTTTCCTCTAATATCCCTAGAAAATCTGGTTAAAATTGGAAGATACAGCACCGTTTCTCTGCTGGCTGCACAGCTTCCACACTGTTTTCACAGCTGTCTTGCTTGCAGGACGCGGCTGAAGGTGGAGGGGAGGTAGGGAGGGCTGAAACAAGCTGCTGCGATCAACTCATGTGTAAAGATGACAAATGAGAAGCAAAAAGGGATAAACCAACGCTCTGAGTGTTTGACACAAGCTGCAGCAGTAGAGAAAACTGTTTGTAAAGTAAGAACACAATATTATCTGCCAGAGGTCAGAAACTCTGAGTGTAGAACTTCCTGTAAAAAAGCAACTTTACAAAATTATTTCATTTTACTACAGTTTAAAGGGGGATGCAGAATGCAGGATGGGACCAAAAGTTATATAAATGTCTCAGAACAGCAAATGATCATCACTGACTTCATTCACATTTGAGTGATGATTGTTGGGTTGGTACCATGGGATTGGATGGCAGCTGCTGGCAGGTAATGTTGCACTCATGCCGGTATTATTAGGCCTCTGGTCAGGAGCCAAACACAACAGCTGTCTGTCCAACACCAACCTATAAACCCCCCCCAAGTTGCTGTTCATAAACTATATTATGCAGGCAAATGGAGAGGACAATGTCAGATGTGACCAGGAAGACATGCCGAAGGTCATTGCTGCCACCCAGCTGCTGAATAACTGTCCAATCATGTCACACGTTTAACTTAAATTCATCTTTTCACACGAACTGACGGAAAACGAGTCACTAAAACCAGCAGCTTGTTCTTGAAGGCTTGGATCAACCTCTAAAAATATTTTGTGCACAAGTTACACACAGATTTGTTATCAAACTCTTTAGTTTGTATTGTATTGCACGCTTGTATTGTATTGCATTATTGTACTGTATTCTTGTATTGTACTGTATTCTTGTATTGTACTGTATTCTTGTATTGTACTGTATTCTTGTATTGCACTGTATTCTTGTATTGTACTGTATTCTTGTATTGTATTCTTGTATTGT
>NC_056520.1:15810925-15811178 GCF_014905685.2 Nematolebias whitei
ATTCTTGTATTGTATTCTTGTATTGTACTGTATTCTTGTATTGTATTATATTGTATTCTTGTATTGTATTCTTGTACTGTACTGTATTCTTGTATTGTATTGTATTCTTGTATTGTATTGTATTGTATTCTTGTACTGTATTCTTGTATTGTACTGTATTCTTGTATTGTATTCTTGTATTGTACTGTATTCTTGTATTGTATTCTTGTATTGTACTGTATTCTTGTATTGTATTATATTGTATTCTTGTATT
>NC_056520.1:15811188-15814844 GCF_014905685.2 Nematolebias whitei
TTTGTGTATTGTATTGTATTCTTGTATTGTACTGTATTCTTGTACTGCAGTGTATTCGTGTATTGCATTATATTTGAGTATTGTATTGTATTCTTGTATTGTACTGTATTCTTGTACTGTATTCTTGTATTGTATTGTATTTTTGTATTGTATCGTATTCTTGTATTGTACTGTATTCTTGTATTGTATTGTATTATATTCTTGTATTGTATTGTATTATATTCTTGTATTGTATTGTATTATATTCTTGTATTGTATTATATTATATTCTTGTATTACTGTATTCTATACTTTGATTTTAATTGCATCATACTGTAGTTTATCGTTATTTGTACTTGATATGCTGTCTGTCGAAAACAGGTCTTTCATGAAAATGAGCCCTCGCGACTCAATGAGATTAACTTGTATAAATGAAGGTTGAATGAATGAAAATTAAAAAATCCTTAAACGTCACAGTTGGGTTTTCATATGAACAGCCTAAACACAACCTTTGGAAAACAATGATATTTGGAAAAATTCTCATTTGAGTTTATTTCAGCCAATAAATTGAATTTACTGTCATAAGTAGGTCTGTTGTCATTAAAAAAAATAAAAATAAAATAAATATGCACCTCTTTAAAAATGTCAGAAAAACAAAATAAAGAAAATTCCTAACTAAGTGGCTGATTTCAGGTTTTTTTTTATTTCAGTTTTTTTTTAGCTCTTTGCTGCATTATTCACCTTGACAGAGGAGTCCAGATGCGACAGATGTATTTTTGTGTGTGTGTATGTGTGTGAGTAGGGTACGTTTACTGCTCCATGTGACAAAGTGCCATGTTTTTTATCCTGAATAATCTGGGGACATTGGCCTAACGCGATGTGACTTCTGAAACAGCCGTCGCAGGTTTCCGTTAATAAATGATTCACTCAGCTGGCCCAAGAGACCCGGAGTTAAAGCCATCTCAGTGGCAGCAGGATAAAACTTTGACTCTGATCCAGCTCTGCCCTCAGGGGGATGGACAAATGGACATGGCCTCTGTCTTATCTGTTGCCCCGGTCTCCATTATGGACCCCAGAAAACTGGGGAAAGACAGACATGAGAGACATTAATGATCCGCAGTCCGAATGCAAAGTGCTGCGTTGCTGCTTTTATGTGTGTTTTCCTCCCATCACGGAGGGCGGGAAGTTGTGATTCTTTTTACTGCCACACAGTTTTAGGTGCACTAACAGCATCCTCAGGTCCCTCAGAGACGCCTAATGTGAATTTAATGACCTGACGCTGTGCGAATGACAAGCACGCAAGGTGAAGGTGACAACCTTTCTCTTCCATCTGTATGATTTTTCTTCCCCCACTGACTCCTTCATCCTTCTCCCAGGTCTTGTTTTCTAAAAGTCAGGCTGATGTTTCATCTATTATACCGTTGTGCATTGCTGGCAGTCACTGCTGTGCATTTCAACAACACTGGAAGCTCCCTTCTAATCTACATGTTTTGTGCATTATGCAAAAAACAGAGGGAGAGAAAAAAAAAACTTATTTTGTCCAAAATGACGTTCCCTTAAAGGCATCCGTTTAGAAACTGAGGAGGAGGAGGGTTTACTGTAGTATATGTCAGCAGCCAGACACATCAGAGTTTTTAATTATGAGAACATTCCTGAGAGGCAGTACGCAGCTGCTTTAAGTGACAAAACCTTATGACTTAAATGTCAGAAAGCAAAGCTAAAAACACACAGTTGTGAAAAGATAAAACATAACTGAGTGAATCTTTGTGATTCGTTCTCTTCAGGAGTTTGATAAGTGGCTCTAAAAATACATTTTATACTTGGCGTTTCTAGTGTTTTTGTTATCTTAATTATAGGGCAAAACAAAAAAAGAAAAGACAATTTATGTGAGAAAACAAAGAAATTGCACATTTAAAAGGCTGAATAAAAATCTTTTTTTAAGAAACCTGCTGCTGACAGATTGTTGGTTTGTGAAAAATAAGAGCATTAACGGAACAAAAAAGCTTAAAACTTTAAATGTTTCAACACTTTCCCCCCCACTTTAAAAATCTGGAGAAGGATCATTAAGAACATTTACTCAGTCTGTCTGAGACGCGCTGTAATTCAATTCAAGGTGGTGCACCAGCTGCACTGGTCCAAAGACAAGTTGTCCAAGATCAAAGCTGATCTGGACCCCGCATGTAATCATTGTAAACAAATGCCAGCTACACTCCTGCATACATTCTGGACACGTGACAAACTGCACACCTTTAGGAAATCTATTTTTCACACCTGCTCTGTGACATGTGTAAAAACTGTTCACCCATCACCACTCATCTCACTGTTCGGGATGGTCCCTATGGATACGTCCTTCAGCAAGTATGAGAAGGATGTGATTGCTTTTGGCTCTCTTCTGGTCAGGAGATTCATTTTGTGCAATTAGAAAGACCCATGCATATGAACAATGGATAAGAGAAGTCATGTACCATATTCATCCTGGGAAAAAAAAAAAATCAGATTTACCCTGAAGGTTCTGAAAAAAAAAAAGATTCTGGGACCCGCAGCCTTTTGTGTCATATGTCGAAAATATGTCAGTACCTGTATAAAGACAGTTATGTAAATGTGGCTGATTCAGTGTGGGTGGGGAGGGGCAGGTTGTTTTTTTTTTTTTGTTCTCTGTTCTGTTGTGTTAAAAAATAAAATAAAATAATAAAGACTGATTAAAAAAATAATAATACATTTTCAGTCTAACTTCCAGACATCCCAGTTCATTTTCAGGCCATTTTTTTGTTTGTTTTTACATTAAATACACATTTTGACAAAATGTATTATTATCAACTGCTGAAAGGTGAAGGCATGTATGTGGCTGTTAGTAAAATGTCTTATGAACCACTGGATTTATTTTATTTAAATTCTGAGTGTAATCATTATTTGAACAGTCTTTGTTTACAATGTTGTTGACGTCAGTGTTTAATTCATGTTTTAATACTAGATATTGTTTATTTAAGAAAATAAGTCCACATTTTAAGGAACAAATGTTTTTTTTTGGAGGCTAGGCTAATTTCTTGGCTTGTTGAACACTTATCTGAAATATGTGGTTAATGTTCTGCACTTATAGCATAAATTAAAACTTAAAGTTCACAGTGTTCTAAAATCTACTTCTTATTCACCGACAGCTACCGTGCAAAAAGCTGTCATTAGAATTCAGCGTTTCTTCTATAGATGTGTGTAAATGAGAAAGGACTCAACTCCAGACTTTGTCATTAAGGATCCTGAGCCACTCACAGCAAGTTCTGAAAGTGCCTCAGCATTTATGCATCTCATTTTGGTGCTCAAAAAACAAGACGCTGATGATTAAAATGACCAACTTAGACCTCCGTATGGAAGAAAATGGTGCAACATTGTAACTAAAATGTTCAGATCTAAAAATAAAAACAAACAAAAAAAAAAAACTATGTAAAAATCAATAAAGTAAAAAGCCTATCTAAAAAGAACCTAAAACCTATCTAAAAAAAAACTATAGGTTTTACACCTAAAAAGGAAGAAGCGGGTTTGGATGTTGGGATGGATGTTTGGATGGATGGATGTTTGGATGGATGGATGGATGGATGGATGTTTGGATGGATGGATGGATGGATGTTTGGATGGATGGATGGATGGGTGTTTGGATGGATGGATGGATGTTTGGATGGATGGAT
>NC_056520.1:15815244-15832050 GCF_014905685.2 Nematolebias whitei
GGATGGATGTTTGGATGGATGGATGGATGTTTGGATGTTTGGATGGATGGATGGATGGTTGGATGGATGGATGGATGTGTGGATGGATGGATGGATGGATGGATGGATGGATGTTTGGATGGATGTTTGGATGTTTGGATGGATGGATGTTTGGATGGATGGATGGATGTTTGGATGGATGGATTCATGTCTATACAATGGGATGGATGGATGGATGGATGGATTCATGTCTATACAATGGGATGGATGATCAAATAGATAAATTACAAAAAAATGTATGAATGGCTGGCTGGATAGATGGATGGATGAATGGATGGATGGATGGATGGATGGATGTTTCCACAATAAACTAGTCAGTCTATAGGTTTTTAGGTAAATGAGTTTTAAAATGCAAATGATTGTCCACAACAAGTTGGTGGTGATATCGTGTCGTGCAAAACAAATATTACAATAATTAATAACTATTTGAAAAGGTTTTCACCTGCTATTAATAAACCTCAGGAAAAAAAAAAGTGCACATTTTAAACTCAGCAGATTCTTTTGAGTGGATGAAGAATGGAAGAAGTATCCAGAAAAACCTCTTACAAAATATTGGGGGCCAGATTACCCCCTAAAAAAAAACTATAAGGTTTAATTGAAGCAATTTTGAAGCCAAATACTGTTTTGTTTTGTTTTTTGGTGCAAGTTCAGTTTATTAAGAATATAAATAGATCTAATCTCCTGCTTCACTTAGTCGTTATTTATAGTACTCAATGCCACGTCAGTTAACCCTTAGATTATACTTTTAACTTGGTGACCGATCTTGTTCTTTAAGGGAAATACTACGTTTTTATATTTTTATACTTATTCCACAATAAACTAGTCTTTTGGATCTCACTCAGCCTGAAAAAAAAAAGAAACTAATTTCAATGACTTTTTAAATTTTTATTTCAACTCCTCAAGGGCCTTTAATAACATAAAAATACATTAAAAAAAAAAAAAAAAACCTCCATGTTTCTCTGTTGTTGTTTTTTTTTTAATCAACAAAATATTTATTTTATGGCAGTTAAAAAAAAAAAAAGTCATTTTCCCTCATTAGTACAAAATTCCAGTCGTGAGTTTTGAGATCATCCAGCTTACTGGACACTCCAGATCAGGTAGACAAATATGAGGCCTTGTTTTCAGACACATCTGAGTTTGTTTTAATCTTTTCTTTTATGTAATTATTTGTAAAACCTGCTCATGCACAACAGCTGTTTCATTTATTTATTTTTTCTCTTTTCTTTAACAGACCCAGTTACATTACGGACCTGCTGCAGCACGGTGCATCCACTCTGAGTCGTGGAGCGTCTAATTCTTCAGCCCGCTTGCATTTGGAGCAGATTTTTTTGAAACTATTTACTTACTTGTGCAACATGCAAGTGTGTTTTGTCTTTTTATATGCAAACAAACAATTTTGTCCAGATGAGAGGTGGAAGTGCATCAACCTGCAGACAGGAAAGACGGACCTCATCATCAGGAGTAGGTTGAAGTGCGTCCCAATAATTTTTTTACAGAGGCTCTAAGATGTAAAACGCAAAACATCATCACAGAGTGAGCTAAGATAAAAATCAAAATTATAGAATTATAGGGAAAAAAACAATACTGAAAATAATTTTTATATGATAGTTACGGGATCAGAAAATTAATTTTCACAATTTTTTTTCACATAAGGAACAAAAAAGTGCAACAATGTTACTCTGAAGTTACAGGACCATTTGAAAATTTTTGACAAAGATTCTTGGACTTTATCAGAAAAACTTGTGTTTCTGCACATAAATAAATAAATATTGGAGGAATTGCATTTCCTGTGAAAATGCAGTGTGAATGCTTACTGCAAAAGAACTTGGTGAAAAACAGCTGAAATAAGCTAAAAAAAAATAAATGCTAAATTTTAGATGAAATCAAGAACAAGCCTAAAATAGCAGAAGGAATACATACTTGCTGAAACTGATTTAAATATCCAGAAATTAGCTGAAAATTTAGGAAAGTAGCTTAAAAAATGCTGACATTAGATTTTAAAAATGGCTGAAAAGTAGCTGAAAGTAGCTGAAACTTCTAGAAGGAAGAGGAAAAAGCTGAAATGAGCTCAAAAATGTGGAATCAGCTGAAAAGGCTAAAATTAAACTAAAAACAGCAAAATAGTAGATGAAATAGAAATTTATTAATCTAACCTCCCAAACCCCTGGACTTCTATTGTGCAATAATACTGGCATGGCATACTCTCAGTCACCTTAACTACCTCACTAATATCCATAATGTGCAATATAATTGTGAAATGTATTTTTTTACTTTCATAGTGCTATTATATCTATATTGCGTTACATTTTTTATATTTTTAGTGTGTTTTTCTTAAGCATGTTTTTGCACAAAAAAAAGGAGTGGCTCTTAATTTCATTGTACTTGCGTATAATGACAATAAATGCATTCTGATTCTGAAATAGCTGAAACGAGCATAATTAAGCTGAAAGGAGCAGAAATAACCACGAAAAACTTAAATGTATCTGAAAACAGCTGATATTAGCTAAAACTGCTAAAAACTTAGCTTAAACGGTATAACAAGCTTAAATAAGAACGTGGAAAACCCAATTTTGACCAATTAGGCTGGAAGAAGCAGAAATGAGCAGAGAAGCGGAAATTATCTGGAAAAAAAGCAGAAATTGGAAAAAAAAAAAGCTGAAAAGAAGCTTAAAAAAAGGCAGAAAGAAGCTTAAATTAGCAGAAGAGAGGGGACAAGGCACATCTTTGCTTAATTAAGCTGAACAAAGTTTTAATGAGTGCAAAAAATGTGTAATTAGCTGAAAAAGCTAAAATTAGCATAAAAGCAGCAAAATAGTAGCTGAAACAGCAGCAATAGCTGAAACTAGCATAATTACACTGAAAGGAGCAGAAATTACCACAGAAAACTTGATTTTATCTGAAAACAGCTGAAATTAGCTAAAAATGATAAAAACTTAGCTTAAAAAGGTATAACAAGCTTACATTAGAAGAAGAAAGTGGAGAGAGGCCAATTTTGCCTAAATAGGCTGAAAGAAGCAGAAGTGAGCACAGAGAAGAGAAATTATCTGGAAAAAAAGAAATTTGAAAAAAAAATAAAAACTTCTAAAAAGTAGCTAAAAAAGCAGAAAGAGCTTAAATTAGCAGAAGAAAGTGGACAGAGCACATTTTTGCTTCATTAGGCTGAACAAATTTTTAATGAGTGCAAAAAATGTGTAATTAGCTGAAAAATCTCAAATTAGCATAAAACATCTAAATAGTACCTGAAATAGCAGAAATAGTTTAAACTTGCAGAAATAAGCTGAAAGGAGCTTTCAAGCTGAAACTAGCAGAAATAAGTTAGAAGAAGCACAAAAATGTAGTTAACAGAATAAAGCAGAAAGGAGCTCATAACAGCTGGAAAAAAAAACCCACCTGAAATTAGCTGAATTTGTTTTAAAATTTGCACAAAGAAGCTGAAAGATGCTGAACCAGAACAAAAAGTGAAAGGAGCAGTAAAAGGTTGTGAACAGATCTAAAGATATGAAGGATGTAAGATGAGCTCAATTCATATTCTATGAGGAACAAAAAATGGCAGAAAAGTCTAAATATTTCAAAAAGCTAAAGTTGCACCAATACCAAAAGTCATTGCACCCTTCTCCTGGACGAGACGAACATTTTGATATGTGAAAATTGTGAACGAGAAAGATGCAGAAAAAAGTACGGAAGATAAATGGATCACAATAGAGCGAATGCTTCATAAACATATACACAATAAAACAAACAAAAAAAATTGATGTGAGTCTGTCTTTTCCCCAACAGACCATCCAGGAGGTGAATGCAAATAATGCATAAGGTGCAACAACTGTTCAAGAGTAAAATGCCCTCTCTGTTTAGACAACATGAATTCCCCACTGAGCCCACCATTGCAACCATTAAGTGCATATTTGGTCATTGGATCTCGGGGTCATCATGATCACATAAAGTGCTTCTGAGCTCCCCCATTCCACCCCTCCAGCACCGTAAACATATTTATTACAACAAAAACTCTTTTCATACTTGGACAGGAAGCCTCGCGCAACACTTAACCACGGCTGGTTCAAATCTGATTAATGCTTAAACCAATTACAGCTTCCCCCAATTAGAGGACATTACCAGGTTAAGAGCTCTAATTTATCTTCCTCAAGTTTTTTTTTTTTTTTTTCATGAATCTGTGGACATTTGTCAGCAGATTTATTGATATACTTTGGTTCGTGGGAGCTCGAGGCCTTCCCTTCCGAAGATGCAAAGAAAACATGCTGGTGTGACACTGTGATCTAAGTTTCTAATTAAGAAACAGGGAGCAGAGTGTCAAGAGCAGACGCATCACTCAGCTCCTCAGCCATGATGCTGCCCTGTAATGCCCTGTGTGGTCTCAATTACACTTTCCATGATGTAGAATAACAGCATTACTGCAAAGCAAGACATGCATTCATATACTTGTAATTAAATAAAAGCCGAATCGAGATGATCTTGAGCTACATTCATTTAGACGGATGGTCGGCGACGCTGACCTCTTGGGCTGATTCTTAAAGAGACAGAGCCCAAAGGTCGCCATCACCGTAAACAAATATTTCAACCACTGAAGGGCAATTTTGAGATTTATGAAGCACTTTGATGAAGAAGCCCCATCATTTTAGAGGTTAATATTAAAGTCTTTCGAGTGTTCAGTCACTTCGTTTCTCCACAGCGACCGACAGAGGCATCCATACTCAGAGCGGTGGAGCAGCGGTGGAGGATGATGAAGGATGCCTTGGAAAAGAAACTTAAGAGGCAACTTCAGTTGCAGTATTTGAATAACCAAAAGGAAAGACGTAAAACAAGAACAAACGGAGGCAGAGTTACTGCATGAAAAGGCCTGTTGCGATAAATAATAAATCAATTAATCGCATGATAAATGAAAATTATCGATCTCATTTTCATTTATCGGCTTTATCGTTTCTTCGCGTCTCTCTGTTTCTACTGAAGACACTGGATGGAAAAAGGCTCAACGCCGGTGCTCTTCACTGACCCCTCCCGTTCTCTTTTCTCTTTCAAATCTGTTTTAACGATCCAAAATCATGTTTTTGGATCGTTAACAGCAACTAATCTGAGAAGCTAAGCTACGAGCTAAGATAACAGGCTGACCTCGGGGGAGAAAGCCGTCTTGTCAAAGCTCCAAAGTTTACAGTTGAAACCGGTGCCTTTGTCTAAAAAGTTGCTTTTCTCTGCAAAAAGAAGCTGAGAACTTCTTTACTAATTTTTATTAAAAGCTTTGTGTGACAAATGCTATGCTAAAGCTCCTGATGCATGCTCAATGCTAGGCTATAGCTAGCTATGCTAAAGAGCTCAAACCACACTGAGTGTCCACCATTTTGAGAACTGAAAAACAGGACAGAGACAGCCCACGTCATGTCAAGGGGCCTCCCTCCCATTTTTCTTAGACACGCTGCTCGCTCCCTCACTATCCATACTTTGGTTCAAACCATTTTATATGCCCTCCAGTGGTCAAAAAGGTACTGCACACAAAAATTAAGCAACATTTCTTCTTCAAATTGACAATTACTAATTATTGTCAAATTTCAAACAATATCGTTTATCACAATACGTTCGGAGACAATTAATTGCCCAGCAAAATTTGTTATCATGACAAGCCTATGAATGAAGTTATCAATTGCCACCAAGCAGTCATGAAAATGTCTCATTTCATGTATGCCTGTCTTTTCTATTAGAATAATATATCAGTAAACAATGGTCAGATCTCAATCCATCAGAAAGTAATAATCATGGTTAAATCTAGAGCTGATTAACCTTTGGAGTCAATATGGTTCAAGGCTACCCTAATATTCAACTTGATTTGTACATTTTACAAACAAAAGTTCAACTTTTTTCTCTAAGAAACAGTTAAGCTTCTTTTTCTATATAAAAACAGTATTGTCAGCAAGCCTATAAAGTGTTATGAGCTAAACTTATTCTTAAAGTAACTGGCATTAATTTTTAGTAATAAAAATGAACGCATTTTGGGAACGGTAACGACAATATCATATTGCAAAAATAATTACCTGCCGCTGAGATGAACGGTTGTTGCGATATTTGCATGCGCAGTAACAGGAAGTGATGGCACAGAGGTATGCCTGCATGTAAAATTATATGAAATATTTTAATTTATTTATTAGCACCTTCTGCACCTGTGTGCAGCCCACAGCTGCAAGTCAGATCTCTGCTCTGCAGCGGAGAAATGGGCGTGGCCGAGAGCACTGGCAGGTTTCAGAGAGCAGCCAGAGGCAGAGAGCTGAGATTATGATATACTGTGCTCTTTTAGAGCGTTTAGAGTTTAGAAACATTGTTTAGAAAATTGCAAGAGTGTGGGAAGGGTTTTAAATGCCTATATATATATATATATATATATATATATATATATATATATATATATATATATACATACATACACACACATATATACATACACACACTGAAATAAACTACTACATACTAGGACTTGTGTACATAAGTGCGGCGTTCCATCCATGACCAGGGGTGGAAGTAACGAATTACAAAAACTCACATTACTGTAATGAAGTAGATTTTTTTTCCTTTGGTACTTGTACTTTTAAGAGTATTTCTTTCAAGTGTGTAATTTTACTCATACTTGGGTACAATTTAGACCATGTAATCTACTGCAATACTTTAAAAATCTGAAGTTGCTACTGAGTATAGCAGCAATTTGAATTGATATTCAAACCGTTCATCTGCATCTTTGTAACCAATAAGACCCTCAGATCGTGAACACGCCAGTTACCTATGACGTTAGCAACAGATAAGTCCGTAGAGTAAACTCCTGCAATAAACGAGGGACTACTGTACAAGTGTTTCAATAAGCTAAGACTTGGGAGTTTCCCTTTATAAAGTGCTCCCCTTTGATGCCACTTCCTGTTTCACTTTGGCCACATTTAAGTTTAAAAGAAAATATGCAAGTCAGGTGACAAAATGAGTAAAATATTGTATTAAGAGAGATAAGATAGAACTTTATTGATCCCACAGGAAATGGTTGTGCCAGAGTTTCAGTACAAAGGAACATACACAAGGAATCACACAAGATATAAAAAATAACAGAGAATATAAAAATACCAACAATCAAGGTCTAAAACAGGTGCAGACAGAAACATTAGTTTATTGTAGTACAGGATGAATTTTATTGTTCTATGTGCAGAAGAGGGGAGGAGTTGAAAAGTTTGATAGCCACAGGGGGGAAAGGACTTCCTGTGTTGTTCTGTGGAACACCTCGGTGGTCTCAGTCTACGACTGAAGGTGCTGCGGTAAGAGTCCAGGGTGTCATGCAGGGGGTGTGACGTGTTGTTCAGGATCTGGAGCAGTTTCCTCAGCATCCTCTGCTCAGACACTGACAGACACTGCAGGTCCACTCCCAGAACTGAGCCAGCTCTCTTGATGAGTTTACCCAGTCTGTTGGCATCAGCTTTCTTTACATTATGACTGAAGAACAAAACAAACCTTTTCAACTGAACCCAAACACGACCTATTAGAACCCAGACAAAAGCTACATTCGTCCTTGAAGCTTTTCATCAGTAAAACAGAAAGCCACCTGATCAAACTTTGACCCAGTGTACATCATTTGTTGACACCTTCTCAGCAGTGCAGCATGAAAAGGTTGCACTATTTTTGTCTCTCCATCTACCTGCATGGGATCTTCCACCCCACGGCCCTTGCCTTGAATGGGCAAGGTGTTGGTAATGTTGTCGTTTGCCCCAGTGTGTTACAGCCACGCTAATGAACTTGTGCAGGAGTCCTGGCTCCGCTGGCTATTTCAGTCCTAATTCCGCCATTAACTTTTCATTAACGTGCTCGCCTGCACCGCTGCCAACAGGCTGCTACCTGCTGATAACTGCCACAGGCTGCAAAACACCACAGATACTAGGAGGTGGATCAGACTGGATGAATTGACGTTTCAGACAGAGGACAGTTCTCCTGGCTGTGTTACGTCTATCAGTGTTGGTCACATTTTAGTATAGCATTACATTTTCTTTATTTTCTATCATCTGGACGTCAACCTTTATCCACGAGCAAACAGTGAAGTGGTTCTACCATTACAGGAGCTCGTACAGCACAGAGGAATTCTCCCTACCCTCCCTCCTGAGGATCCACCCCTGACTCAGCTGTCCACCTATAACTTAATATAGCATACACTCTTTTCAGGACCCAACAAAGTTAAGTCCGGCCATCTGATGTTTTCTTTTTTTTTTTATTGTTGTCGAGACATTTTGTCCTTCATCCAAAGGACTTTGTCAGTTCAAGAAGCCTCAACAAACTTGGTTCCACAAGCAGCCCACTCCCTTAATGAACCAAGCATTTTGCTGGTGATAAGATGGTTTCTGGGGCCCGCCCTCCTCCCTGCCGGCTCCTCTGAGGCAGCCATAGCCAAATAGACCTGACTGAACTTTGCTGGATTTTCTACCTGGATTATTGAGAATGAACTTTGATGTTTTGAACCACTTTGAATATGGCTGCCTCAGAGGAGTCGACGGGGGAGAGGGCAGGCCCCAGAAACCATCTTATCACCAGCAAATTGGTTGGTCCACTATGGGAGTGTGCTGCTTGTGGGACTACATTTGTTGTGGCTCCTCAGATTGATGAAGTCCTTTGGATGAAGGATGAAATGTCTCAAAAAAATTAAAAAAAAGAAACCATCCAGATGACCTGACTGAACTTTGTTGGATTTTTTACCTGGATTATTGAGTATGAACTTTGACCTTTTCAGGACAGAACGATTCATATTTTGGTAGACTGTGGTGAAAGAAGGTAGATGACTGGAGAAAGGGGTGAGAGGGGACATCTACATAAAAAATAAAAAAAATCGCAGAAAGGTCTCAGATGCCAGATTTTCAGAATTTACAAAGCGGTTAGGAACAATTTCATATAATTCTGTCGAAATTCTCTTTTGTGGGCCAGGCCAGCAAAGGCCCTAACAGCTTTTGGGAGATGGAGAGTGGGGGAGTGGTGGCACAGAGGTTAGAGAAGGTGGGCCTGTGATCAGAAAGTTGCCAGCTCGACTTCATGAACTGACATCAAAATGTAGGTGGAAAAGGTGAAACACCCACACCTGCCTCTACCCTCGCCTGCCCCACTCTAGGCCCTTGGTCAAGGCCCTTAACCTTAACTCAAGCCCTCACTAGTACCAGAGTTGCATTTTGATAAAAAATATTCAAGACTATAGCCTTGAATGTTCAGATCTAAAAACTGCTCCATTGATTATTATGGAAAGCCAGTTCAAATCTGACTTTCCCTATTTTAAGTGTACTCCGATGTTCTACGGTAGTCGCTCGCTACTTGGTGGTTCGACTTCTGCGGACTCATTCTATCGCGATTTGTAGACGTACAGTTCATAATATTGTACAAAAAAAATGTACAGGACACATGATGGTCAACTTTAATATTACCCACATTATTGGAACAGTACTGGATACAGTACTGTACAGTACAAAGTTTAAAAAAGTTAATACTTTGGACAGGTGTCGCCATTTTGTCGTTTTCTCTCAGTAAGCCTCCACTGTATTGCTGCTCATAATGACCACATTTCCCAGAAGACAACAGGTCCCTGCCCAGAAACCACATTTCCTTCTGCTGAAAAAAAAAAAAAAGAGGTTAAGTTTTGATCTGATCAGCGCCCAGCGGATGCAGAGAAGCCGCATTGAACCCACCGAACCGGACCAGAACCAGACTTCCAGACTCATCGGTGAATCGAGAGCTGGTAGCCCGCCCACGTGGACCTCCGAGCAAAAAAGCATGACCAAAGGTCCCACACTCCATCTTAAGCTCAACAGGACTTTTTTCATGTCTTTCAACCAACCAACAACGAGCAATCAGCGGATGCACGTGGCCGTGGTCCAGTGGTCCATCTGAAGCTTAATGGGACGTTTTCCATCTCTTTCAACCATCCAACAATGAGGACCTCCGAGCAGGGACACGTCATTAAGTCAAATTTAGCAGCTACATATACAGTACTGTACGTATGTTGTTAAAATGACGTAGGGTTAAGAGTTTAAAACATTGCAAGAGTGTGGGAAGGGTTTATAAATCTTTAACATATATATAAATACTAAAATAAATATAACATCACTACTTCGTAGAATTTCACTTACTTCGGGCAGGTTCGGAACCGAACCCCAGCAATAAACGAGGGACTAGTGTATTTGTAAATAAGGGACGGCTAATGGTGAGTACAAGAGGCAGAATGGGTGGAGTTGAGCAACAGAGTAACGTGCAAGGTCAACAATACAGTTCTGCGAGTAGTGCACTTAAAAGAAACAGTGATTAGCAAAACCTGCCAGCTCAAAATGCAACCACTCAACTGGATGGATACTTGATCACAAACACTCACTTCAGCAAGACTGCAGTTGAACTCACGTACTGTATTTTCTTACAATTCTTCCAACAATTTTGAAGGATTTATTTCTCTCACCTACTACTCTCCCAACAGTCACAGCTCAGTGTGGTACCACCTTTTTGTCTATGCCCTTCTTGAACTAGTTTGAATTGGTCATCAATTCAGTCAAAATTAAACTATTTCTGCAAACGTAGGTCCTTTGAAGAGCTAACTACAACAGAATCCTCCACTTTAAAATACCTGAATTGCCTGAATGGAGGTAAAAACTGACACAGCAAGTGAAATTACTGAGGTATTTCGGAAGGCCGACGAGGGGAAAAAAGTACAATAATCTCGACTTTATACAGAGGTCTGGAAAGAAATCTTCTTCTTTATATATCAAAGAAAAATGGAAAAAATTATTTCAGGAACAAATAACAGAAGAATGACTAAACATATTTAAAAAACAGTATATGGCCACCAGCTCCAGGATCTGGAGATAATTTATTTGGAAAAAAATGGTTATTTTTTTTATAACCCCAAAGATTCTGAAGAAAGTGGTATACAGTACACAAACGTGATGGTGATCCTGTCGAAACGTTGATGTGGATGTAGATGTAGATGTAGATCATGGACACATATTTGGGACTTGTCCAAACATAAAGGATATTGGGATAAAATATGGCTTAGCTTGATATAATACTTTAAGATATGAGATACCCAAAATTAAAGGATGCATGATATTGGATTTTTGGCCAATATCCGATATGTTAAAACTTATTTGGTCAATAACCAATACCAATATTTTTAATACACTTTCTTTGTCAGAACATAGCCCTCTTATTTAGGCTTATTTGCTACAAAAATTGTGTAACAGCGGCAAAAGCTGGTGACATATATTCAGTAACAGCCATATGATATGTATAGCACTTTAACTTATATTAAATGAAAAGTGTTAAATGTTATTTATTAGCATTAGTCACCTGCAATGCTGTTTCACTTGTGGAGGCTTGTTCCAGGTTCCTAGCTGCATTGTGGGATCCTCTGCACTCTTGTGCATGAAGGACAGCCTTTTTAAGTTCAAAGTTTTTGTCTATCCATTGTGCCGTAAGACTAATCATGCTAACAGGGCTAACACGTGACGTCCAAATGTCTGTGGCAAAACTCACCCAAGTGCTATTGGCTATTATTTCCTCAATGATGTCAGAAATGATGGCTTGTGACTCAAGTAAGGCTACGTCAGAAACATATCTCTGACTGGGGACAATGTAACGAGGCTGAATGTAGTCCAAAAATCTTTGGAATCCAATATCCTCAACGAAAAGAAAAAAACTGCCACACCACCGACATTTTGACTTCTTCCTCTCCGCCGTGATCAAATCAGGTAGGTGCGCGTGACGTCATCACGTTGTGCTGGCACTGCAGGCATCCTTGTCACTGTGTTGTCATACAAAAACAACGTCTTTTATATTGGTGAGCTATTTTGATGGAATGGCCGACATTTAACTTTAACGCTAATATCGGCCAATACCAATACCATGCCAATAATATTGTGCATGCCTACCCAAAACATGTAAAACACTTCATTTGGGAAATCTTGCACGCAACATTATACTAAAAGCGAATGAATACCTGATTATGGTATTGTTAACAGCAAGTAAAAAAGCCATCACAAGAATGTGGCATAAAGTGGATCCACTGACCATAAAGCGATGGCTGTGCACTGTGGAAGGGATATTTACAACGAAAAAACCCACTCATAATTTGACTGCAGAGGTGCAGTTTAGTAAAAAATGGGGAAAATGGACTTATTATAGAAAGAATACAATCACCTTTACAACTGGACAATGAGAACTATGGAAAATTGACCACCGTTTAAGAATGTATGTATATTGTACTCGCTGCAAATGTTCTATGAAAGTTCAATAAAAATAAGTACAAAATAAAATACCTAAATTATCCATTTAGGACAATAAAAGAGTAGAAAATTGCTCTAAATTACACCAAATTAATTTAGTATGTCTTTAACCTCTTACCTACATGGTATTACATTGTCTTGCAGGTATTACAGCTTAGTGTGCACTTGTTCTGTTAATGTACAATCCTCATACAGACACGATACAGGAATATTTGTGTATGCAAATCTTTTTCTCTGTTCCGCTCAAGGCGGTATCAGTTGCTAAGGTATTTGCCTGATAATGAACACCGCTCGTCTGTGAGAGTGTTTGTGCACGCCTGCGCTGCATCCAACAAGTTTAACACAATATTCTAATTAGACGTCTATGTTTATTTAATGCGTCCTGAGTAAATTAGTTGTATAATATTATGACTAATTAAGTGCTGAATTAATAAGTGAAGCGCAATGGCAGCCCCCTCTGCCGCTCTGCAAACACGTGCACATAGGTAATCATCGTATCTGTGTCACTCATTAAGCTTTTTGATCATTATGAAATGACAGATGAGAACATGTGCTCTCATCTTTATGCTCAGGCTGATGCATTTTTCAAATTATTTCTGAAAACATAGCACAACTAAAAATTGAGAACACCTCCTCTTACCTACCTTGGTGCATTTGGTTGATTTGCATTTGTAATTTCCAGGCTTTGAGTGTTTATTTTTATGTTTTATCTAAGAAGGTAATTAGGTAAATCCAACAAGGGAACAGCAGTACGGCAGAATTTTTTCTTCTTGCAATCCAAGTAAATCTCTATAGTATACCTCACAACGGTAACCGTTTATTTCTCCTAATTGTTGAGCTCAATATCTTTAAAATCACCAGGTATAATAAAATTAAGACATCAAGTTTACAGTTAAGCAATGATTTCTATGCACCAAGGAGAAAATAGACAAGTTTCCTGGCTCTAAAACAATATATTTGTTTGATCACATGAGATTAGATTGATTTCGGTTAAAATAAGTTTGGGACATTATTATTTGTGTTTATTTCATAAATACATAAAGTTTACTTAATGGTCCATATTAGTAGGAACTCCATAAGGGGGAGTGGTGGCTCAGAGGTTAGAGAAGGTGGGCCTGTGATCGGAAGGTCACTGGTCCAGCTCCCCAAACCATCATCATCAAAATGTGGGTGGGAAAGGTGAAACACCCACACCTGCCTCACCCTCATTTGCCCCACTCTGGGCCCATGAGCAAGGCCCTTAGATGGCAGCTCTCTGCTCCACACAGAGGACTGTGGTAGCTCAGTGGTCTATGGTTGCATGAAGAAGGGCATCCGGCGTCAAAATAAATTGCCAAGTCTTCATGTCAGTTTGCTGTGGTCACCCCTAAGGAAGGAGGAGGAGGAAGAAGAAGAAGAACAACAACAACAAAAACAAGACAATTTTGATTTTGAACAAAAATTTACACAAGTAGTTAACACGACAGTGTTAAAAAAAAGGTGATCAAGACAAGCTTAAAATAAAATATTTACATGAGGAACTTGTTGTATTGTAGTTCTCCCTGATCAGAAATGGTGCATAAAACCTTCTTAAATCCCCACAATTTCACACTGTAAAGCAGTTTGGCCACACCCACTTTCAGTTCCGTTAAAATACTAAAATTTTTCACGCGGGACAATTTTGGGTAAAGTTTGGTGAGACTTCCAGAACAATAACCCCTCCAAATTAGCGCCTCTTGTTGGAGGAGAAAAATTAAAGCTGCAAGCAGCATTGAAGGCTCTCGCAGCCAAGCGCCGCTTTGGCAATAAGGCGACCTAGGGAGCTCCAGCTATTCCACCCAGTCGCCATCGTGAACACTCTCATGCCAATTCCGCACGCGTTCACCAGGGGCTGCATTTGCCAACGACATTGCCTTCCGTCCATGTCAGTACTTGTCCAGCTGCAAGTCTTACAAGTTTGGCCAAAATCTGACCTTCCAGATAGGAGTTATCGTCACTTCTTGTTTTGTGGCGAATGTTTGGCGAGGACTTCATTTCGGCTTTTCGACATGTCATGTGTGGTTATCAATAGTTGGCAAATACGGTTTCAGTCTTATATCATACACAGGGAGAAGCTGGAAGAGTCACCCAATAATCCACTGTTTCTTCTCTGAGTGGGCGGGGCTTCAGTGATGTGATGAAACAACAATACCAATGTGTCTAGATGTGCTCACTGATGATGCACAAAAACAAATCTGATGCAGCTCGCATGAGGTCTCTGTGAGCTATAGCTGATGGAGTAATCTAGGGGGCGCACTGGAGTCAAATCTTGATTTAATCCTATTGGCTTCTTTAGAGCTTAATAAAGGTCATTTATATCCACTTTGGAGCAAATCGGATTATGCATGTTTGATTTACAGTCAAACGTATGCAAATGGAGGGGGATTGGAAGTCGCCATTCAGCCACACCCACATGCTCCACCGAAAACTGTCAGTGTTGTAAACCAAGTTATACCAACATGTCTTCGGTGACCAGACACACCATCATGTTGATTAGGTCACAGGGGTCAGATAGGGACCGTTTAGTGTAAAACTTTACACTTCCCATTCTCAGTGGGCATGACTTATGTGATGTCATGATTTGACCATTCAGAGGACAAGTGTCCAGTGTCTCTGTGGAAGCAAAAGTCCATCCCCAGTCTGACCATGACATTGCACTTCCAGAGAGCCATGGCATCAAGTTGGGGTACAGCCTGCTGTTTGTCCCTACGAGACAGCCATTTTTGCTTCAGCCATTAAAAAGTTTAAAGTTTGGGATTTAAGCTTAGTGGCTTTGCTGTAATATACTCCATTAATAAAAACTGATTTGGTGAAAACTGTGTCAAAAAGGCTAAAGATCCTCGTCATGAGATTAAAGAGAGCCGTCAGCCGTAAATCTGTAAAAACATGAAAAACACTTCGACAAACTGTAAAAAGGACACTCATTTAAAACCTCAGAATTGATAACCGACAAAAAAATAGTTTGTTACAACTGCGCCGTGAAGGATCCTCCATTGAAGATCGCCAGTCCATTTTTTTTTGTTGGAGGTTTGTAAAGAGCCCTCCATTGGGGCTTCTGACCTCCGAGCTTGTCGTCCCACACACTAACAGCTCTGTACAACAGAGCTCTCTTGTTCAGGATCTTAACGTAAGTCTTAAAAAGTACTTTTGGACCCGTTCTGCACAAGTCTGTCTTTGGGTCTGTGTTGCGTTGCAGAGGACCACTGTCTTAGGCAGTTAGGATCCAATTGGATGTCCGGGAAAGGGTCTGTTGGGTCAGGCGGGCGATCCCCCATGAACCACAGCTGCAGGAGACACTTCTCTCCAGCTGTCATCCTCTCCTTCACCAGGTCCAGGAAGTGCTGCACCACTCTGGCAGACCGGGCCCCAAGCAACGAAACCACCTCTGGAGAAGTCTGGTCCAGCCATCGCAACCAACTTCCTTAAGGTCACCTTCCCAGATTCGCACAGTGCCTTTGACAGACCCGGCGCCGTGCTATTACAGACATCCATTCTCGTTTCACAGTCTAGCGGTTCCTCTAAGAGCCACTGCAGAGAATGATATGTTTTTGATCTACTTGGCTTAAAAAAGGAAAACACTTTGAAAACACTGATAAAATTGGGGCAACCCCTTTAAATTTAAAAGGCAAACATTTGTTAGAAACAGAGCAACATCTAGCCCCAACCCGCTCACACGTCTGAGGATGCAGCTAGCCATGTCCTTCCACACAGTGTCAAGAGGTTCTGCCAGGTACTTCTGGAGGAACTCTATTCAAAAAGTGGCCTTCCTGCTGGCCAGATGGACAAGGCCCTGTCCCCCCCTCCTCTCTTGGTAAGAACAGAACCGACTGTGGCACCCAATGTCTACCGTTCCAAAAAAAATCTACCATCTCAGACTATATTTTTACAAACAGACATGGAGGTGGGTCTAAAACAGATAGTTTGTGCCACAGCTGTGATGCAACTAGGTTGTTTAACACTAGTACTCTATTAACACTATTTTAAAACTGCTATTGTCTGTCCTTTGCTAAAAAAGCCAAATTTGGATTCTTCGATGCCTGAAAACTACAGACCTATCTCCAAACTTCCCTTTCTATCAAAGATCCTGGAGAAGGTTGTAGCACAACAATTAAACTGCTTCTTGGAGGTAAATGACATCATGGATTCTTTTCAATCTGGTTTTCGCAAATTGCACTCCACAGAAACAGCACTTTTAAAAGTTTCTAGTGACATATTGATGGCAGCTGATTCTGGAAACTACACTGTGTTGAACAACAAAAAAGGTTGAATCATGTCATCTGGACTTCGTTTTTTTTTTTTTTTTTGTTAAAAAGAAACGTTTCGCCCCTCATCCAAGAGGCTTCGTCAGTCTGAGGCCTAGCCATCTGGTATTACCCAGAAGCCACCCTGACTCTTGTGTTTCAAGCCTGCCTCAGATACCCCTGAAGTCTGGACTTTTCACTAATGGTTTCAAAAACACAAAGTTTGTTTTCTCAGTCAT